>NC_060148.1:137900880-138205546 GCF_021461385.2 Schistocerca piceifrons | reverse complement strand
ATATTTCTTAATTTCCGTATTTACACTCACTTTCAACGCATGGCACTCTCTCTTTATCTGTGAGATTCCCTCTATGTCTCTCGATATGTGTCTATCCAGTCCTCGTGGCCTTCGCCTTGCATACCTTGCTTATCTGCTAACGGTGACGCTCCCGTTCGTCCGTGTTTGGTAACTGCAGCGTAACTGGCCCGTTCTCTGTTTACTACTCGAGATGGCTTCCATAACAGTGCGTCTTCTGTGGCTTCCCTCAACTCTAACCATTAAGCTCAAAACTTAAAGCTTCTATGTACATAATCTAAAACTACTCTGCGCTTTTCTAGTAAACCCCTTCTTAGTAACCCTTCGAATGCCAAATACATTTGTGGCCTTACAACTTGGAATTCGTGGTAATATCCCTTACCTCTTTTCGTCTGCAGCTGTATTCTAACCTGTCCTTCAGTTCTAATTTCCTCATTTGCGATACTCCTTATTGTCACTGCCTTTCTCGTATCTACTATTTTCTGCTTTAAAACCTCAGCTTTCATTATACTTACGTGTGCTCCGCTGTCCACTAACAGCCCTATCTTGCTCTCTATTGTAAGTAATCATTTTTACTAATGCAGTCTGCTGTACGTACTATTCCTGTCACCACAACCTAATGAAACTGCTGCATTACGTTTGTGGTCCGTTTCCCGGCTTCTCTAGTTGATGTATGTTGGTCTTCTCTAGTTGATGTATGTTGGTCCAACGACTCTCACTACATTCACTAGCATAGTGTCCTGTGCGACGGCATGTGAAAGACGTAACAGGTTTTGCTCTATTACAAGGAGGGAATGACCTACTAGGTTACACTTTACACACCTTATTGTCAGAGGACATTCTCCGTGGGCACCATTTCCTCACAGCTCGTCAACATCTATTTCCTTTATGGGTAGCTTAGTTCTCATGGGTTTGGATTGAGCCCCCTTGTTCTGGCTGAACTTATTTGTACTCTGCTTTTGCATTCTCTCGCTAAATGCCCTATTTTCCCGCAGTTATGGCACCCCTTCTTCTTAATTTGCTTTGGCTATCCTACCTGCCGATATTTTTCTTTTTCAGAGGGGATTGCACTCTCTTCCGTCGATGCTAAATCAATTGCTTCTGACAAAGTGCTTCTCTCTCCCTGTGCTCGCACTATCGTCTTTATCCTTTCGCTAAATAGTCCCTGTATAAAAACAGCTCTCCCTAATTCTCCTATCAGTGCGCAACTGCCTGTAATTTCGTCTGCCATCATTGCCTTCCTTATGGCTTCTCTGAAATGAAATTGCAGAGAATCTACTCGAGCCCCCCATTGCACCACACTTTCATCACTCGTTTGCTGGCTATTAAAGATTTTGCGCGTATAGAAATCTAATGTCATAATGTTTGCATAACTCTCTGTGAGAATCTCCCTCACTTCTGACCATGTTTCAGTGTAATCTCTAACGATAAGTTTACTGCGGGCGGAACCCGTTATTTGACCTATAATATATTTAAGAAACGATCTTTTATACTTTGGTTCTACTAGTTCGAAATCACTATTGCAATTACCTACACTCCTGGAAATGGAAAAAAGAACACATTGACACCGGTGTGTCAGACCCACCATACTTGCTCCGGACACTGCGAGAGGGCTGTACAAGCAATGATCACACGCATGGCACAGCGGACACACCAGGAACCGCGGTGCTGGCCGTCGAATGGCGCTGGCTGCGCAGCATTTGTGCACCGCCGCCGTCAGTGTCAGCCAGTTTGCCGTGGCATACGGAGCTCCAGCGCAGTCTTTAACACTGGTAGCATGCCGAGACAGCGTGGACGTGAACCGTATTTGCAGTTGACGGACTTTGAGCGAGGGCGTATAGTGGGCATGCGGGAGGCCGGGTGGATGTACCGCCGAATTACTCAACACGTGGGGCGTGAGGTCTCCACAGTACATCGATGTTGTCGCCAGTGGTCGGCGGAAGGTGCACGTGCCCGTCGACCTGGGACCGGACCGCAGCAACGCACGGATGCACGCCAAGACTGTAGAATCCTACGCAGTGCTGTAGGGGACCACACCGCCACTTCCCAGCAAATTAGGGACACTGTTGCTCCTGGGGTATCGGCGAAGACCATTCGCAACCGTCTCCATGAAGCTGGGCTACGGTCCCGCACACCGTTAGGCCGTCTTCCGCTCACGCCCCAACATCGTGCAGCCCGCCTCTAGTGGTGTCGCGACAGGCGTGAATGGAGGGACGAATGGAGACGTGTCGTCTTCAGCGATGAGAGTCGCTTCTGCCTTGGTGCCAATGATGGTCGTATGCGTGTTTGGCGCCGTGCAGGTGAGCACCACAATCAGGACTGCATACGACCGATGCACACAGGGCCAACACCCGGCATCATGGTGTGGGGAGCGATCTCTTACACTGGCCATACACCACTGGTGATCGTCGAGGGGACACTGAATAGTGCACGGTACATCCAAACCGTCATCGAACCCATCGTTCTACCATTCCTAGACCGGCAAGGGAACTTGCTGTTCCAACAGGATAATGCACGTCCGCATGTATCCCGTGCCACCCAACGTGCTCTAGAAGGTGTAAGTCAACTACCCTGGCCAGCAAGATCTCCGGATCTGTCCCCCATTGAGCATGTTTGGGACTGGATGAAGCGTCGTTTCACGCGGTCTGCACGTCCAGCACGAACGCTGGTCCAACTGAGGCGCCAGGTGGAAATGGCATGGCAAGCCGTTCCACAGGACTACATCCAGCATCTCTACGATCGTCTCCATGGGAGAATAGCAGCCTGCATTGCTGCGAAAGGTGGATATACACTGTACTAGTGCCGACATTGTGCATGCTCTGTTGCCTGTGTCTATGTGCCTGTGGTTCTGTCAGTGTGATCATGTGATGTATCTGACCCCAGGAATGTGTCAATAAAGTTTCCCCTTCCTGGGACAATGAATTCACGGTGTTCTTATTTCAATTTCCAGGAGTGTATAAATTCAGAGTGTTGCTCCTATATCGTTAATATAGATCAGGAACAACAGAGGGCCTGTAACGCACCCTTGGGGAACGCTGGATATTACTTCTGTTTTACTCGATGACTTTCCATCTATTACTATGAACTGTGACCTTTCTGACAGGAAATCACGAATCCAGTAGCACAAATAAGGCGATATTCCATAGGCATGCAATTTGGTTAGAAGACACTTGTGAGAAGTGGTGTCGCAAGCCTTCTGGAAATCTAAAAATATGGAATCAATCTGACATCCCCTGTCGATAGCACTCATTACTTCATGAGTATAAAGAGGCAGTTGTGTTTTGCAAGAACGATATTTTATAAATCCATGCTGACTATGTGTCATTACATCGTTTTCTTCGAGGTTTGAATACAGTATACGTTCCAAAACCCTATTGCAAATCGACGTTAGTGATATGAGCCGGTAATTCAACGGATTACTCCTACTTTCCTTTTTGGGTATTGGTGTGACTTCAGCAATTTTCCAGTCTTTAGGTATAGATCTTTCTGTCAGCGAGTGGTTGTATATAATTGCTGAATATGGAGCTATTGAATCAACACACATCCTCTGAGAGGAACCTGACTGGTATACAATCTGGACCCTTGCCTTTATTAAGTGATTTAAGCTGCTTTGCGACACTGATGATTCTATGTTTCTCATCTTGGCAGTTTTTCTTGATTGGAATTCAGGAATATTTACTTTGTGTTCTTTGGTGAAGGAGTTTCAGGAACTGTGTTTAGTAACTCTGCTTTACGGCCATTGTCATCAGTGACTTCACCGTTGTTATCGTGCAGGGAAGGTACTGATTGCGTCTTGCCACTGGTGTGCTTTATGTATGACCAGAATCTCTTTGAGTTTTTTGCCATATTATGCGACAGAGTTTCGATGTGGAAAGCATCTCGCATTGAAGTTCACACTATATTTCGAACTTCTGTCAAACTTTACCAGTCTTGGAGATTTTGCGTTCTTTTGCATTAGGAGTGTATTTACGCTGCTTCGGCAGCAGCGATATGATCTGTTTTGTGTACCATGGGGGATCAGTACCATCACTTATTAATTTATATGGTATATATCTCTCAATTGCTGTTGAAACTATCTCTTTGAAATCGTTCCACAACTTTCCTATGCTTACATGATCAGATCGGAAGGAGTGAAGACGGTCTGTTAAAACGGCGTTCAGGGCATTTTTATCCGATTTTTTAAATACACTCCTGGAAATTGAAATAACAACACCGTGAATTCATTGTCCCAGGAAGGGGAAACTTTATTGACACATTCCTGGGGTCAGATACATCACATGATCACACTGACAGAACCACAGGCACATAGACACAGGAAACAGAGCATGCACAATGTCGGCACTAGTACAGTGTATATCCACCTTTCGCAGCAATGCAGGCTGCTATTCTCCCATGGAGACAATCGTAGAGATGCTGGATGTAGTCCTGTGGAACGGCTTGCCATGCCATTTCCACCTGGCGCCTCAGTTGGACCAGCGTTCGTGCTGGACGTGCAGACCGCGTGAGACGACGCTTCATCCAGTCCCAAACATGCTCAATGGGGGACAGATCCGGAGATCTTGCTGGCCAGGGTAGTTGACTTACACCTTCTAGAGCACGTTGGGTGGCACGGGATACATGCGGACGTGCATTGTCCTGTTGGAACAGCAGGTTCCCTTGCCGGTCTAGGAATGGTAGAACGATGGGTTCGATGACGGTTTGGATGTACCGTGCACTATTCAGTGTCCCCTCGACAATCACCAGTGGTGTACGGCCAGTGTAGGAGATCGCTCCCCACACCATGATGCCGGGTGTTGGCCCTGTGTGCCTCGGTCGTATGCAGTCCTGATTGTGGCGCTCACCTGCACGGCGCCAAACACGCATACGACCATCATTGGCACCAAGGCAGAAGCGACTCTCATCGCTGAAGACGACACGTCTCCATTCGTCCCTCCATTCACGCCTGTCGCGACACCACTGGAGGCGGGCTGCACGATGTTGGGGCGTGAGCGGAAGACGGCCTAACGGTGTGCGGGACCGTAGCCCAGCTTCATGGAGACGGTTGCGAATGGTCCTCGCCGATACCCCAGGAGCAACAGTGTCCCTAATTTGCTGGGAAGTGGCGGTGCGGTCCCCTACGGCACTGCGTAGGATCCTACGGTCTTGGCGTGCATCCGTGCGTCGCTGCGGTCCGGTCCCAGGGCGACGGGCACGTGCACCTTCCGCCGACCACTGGCGACAACATCGATGTACTGTGGAGACCTCACGCCCCACGTGTTGAGCAATTCGGCGGTACGTCCACCCGGCCTCCCGCATGCCCACTATACACCCTCGCTCAAAGTCCGTCAACTGCACATACGGTTCACGTCCACGCTGTCGCGGCATGCTACCAGTTTTAAAGACTGCGATGGAGCTCCGTATGCCACGGCAAACTGGCTGACACTGACGGCGGCGGTGCACAAATGCTGCGCAGCTAGCGCCATTCGACGGCCAACACCGCGGTTCCTGGTGTGTCCGCTGTGCCGTGCGTGTGATCATTGCTTGTACAGCCCTCTCGCAGTGTCCGGAGCAAGTATGGTGGGTCTGACACACCGGTGTCAATGTGTTTTTTTTTTCCATTTCCAGGAGTGTAGATATACTCGTACTTTGCTTTTCTTTTTGATGGTTGTACATGTTACAGCATTCAGCCTAGCAGCAACTGTCTTGTGTTCACTAATCGCTGTATTCATCATGATACTCACTATTTGTCCAGGATTATTTGTTGCTAAGAGGTCAAGTATCCTTTTGCAAGCATTTACCCTTCGAGTAGGTTCATCAACTAATTGTTTAAAATAATTTTCTGAGAAAGCATTCAGTGCAATTTCGGCTGACGCTTCGTGCCTACCACCAGCTTTAAACGTATAATTTATCCAGCATATCGAGGGTAGATTGAAGTTACCACCGACTATAACTGTATGAGTAGAGTACCTGTTTGAAATGAGACTTAGTTTCCCTTGAACTGTTCAGCAGCTATATCTTCTGAGTTGGGGTCTCAGTAAAATGGTCCAATTAATAGTTTTGTCCGAGTGTCAAGGATAACCTTTACCCATAATAATTCGCAGGAACTATCTACTTCAATTTCACTACAAGGTAAACTACTTCTGACAGCAATAAATATTCCCCAACAACTGTATTTAATCTATATTTTCTGAACACTTTTAGATCGTTTGAAACATTGCTGCTGAACTTATTTCTGCCTTTAGCTAGCTTTCTCTATCTATAAATATTTCAGCTTCAGTGCTTTCTGTTAGGGCTTGGAGCTCCGGTTCTTTTCCGTCACAGGTACGACCATTTACAACTACAATACCGATCGTTTCTACAACTAACTTACTGTGTTTTACCTATCCCCTTTTCGACAGACGCCCTTTCCATGGTTTCCTGAGATCTTCTAACCTAAAAACCGCCCAGACGCTTCCACACAGCCCCCGCTATCCGTGTAGCCGCTTCCTGTATGTAGTGGACTTTTAAACTTTAAGCGGAAACTGGAAACCCGACACCCGATGGTGCAAGTCAAGGAATCTGCAGTCTACACGGTCAAAGAACCGCCTGAGCCTCTGATTCAGGCCCTGCACTTGGCTCTGCACCAACGGATCACAGTTGGTTCTGTCAACGATGCTGCAAATGGTGAGCTCCACCTCAATCCCACAAGCAAGACTGGCAGTCTTTACCATTTCCACTAGCTGCCTGAAACCACAGTGAATCTCCTCTGCTCCAAAGAGACACACGTTATGGTACCGATATGAGCCATGAACCGACATAAGCTTATTAATAGCCAAAGCTAAATTCATAAGGATGTTCTATACAACGAATGCACGTTAAATTACTGGGAACTGAATCACTAGGAAAAGTGTGGCCTAAACATTTCTGAACATCGACACTAACATTTGCTAAAGAATTTATAAATGTAGAAACATGTCTAACAAAACTGGAATACTATGCAGAGTCGTTTCAACACACGCACACACACACACACACACACACACACACTGTGTTGATTTTTGTCATCTGTGCTGCTACTGAAAAACCTACCACATATTGTGCATTCAGATATCTAGCCAGTCTTATGGAAGAACATTCAATAAAAAAACCAACTTGCCATAGAAAGTCTGCAATGTGCCAAGAAAGCAAAGTATAATAATAAAATAAGAACTAGGAAGACGCAGATGTACGAAATCCAGTACTGTAACATGAGTTAAGCATTGTGAATGTAGATTGACTTGTGGTATTAGATGACAACAGCATCTTCATCGTCATCGTCGTCTCCTCCCCCCTCCATCCTGCATCAGTGTCAATACTTTCTTCCCAAAAAACTTTGACATTGCTATAGTGTTCCATGCCATTCACACTCTGTGTGAATGCCATCTTGAAATACAATGTGAAATGCTTTTGCCATTCTATTCTCTCATGTGTGAGTCGACCTTTATGGCAGTGTGCCTAATGACCATGTAGTATTTGAGATATGTGGGACGTTTCTTCAACTTTTACTCTTCCTGACATCACACTTGATTATTTGCAATTTATCATTCTACGTTTTTCAAGCTCATTTGATATTACTGAGATCCCCTGTGACACCCGCAGGACAGGACAAATAGTTTAACTTATGGAAAGCGAGCAAAATGAGTGGCTGTCAGTTGCACTCGAACATACTACTTTACTCATTTTACAAACATTACAAGAGTAAAGGAAACATTAAAAACAGAGCAAGCCAAACATTAATTTTAGAACTTAATTCCCGGTTAAATGCGCCATTCAATGTCACTCCTCATGGGCAAAACAACTTTAATTTAAAACTGGCTGAAGGCTAACCACTTAAGACTCAAAAACAAAAATTTGAATTTTAAAAGGGAGAAGGCCTCATCTTAAAACATTTCTCTAAATTAGGTTGAAGGCCCAAACAATCTCTTGCCTTAAGGGCCAAACAACTTTAATTTAAAATCAGCTGAAGGCCAATAACATAAGACTCAAAAACAGGAATTTGAATTTAAAAGGCAGAAGGCCTTATCTTAAAACATTTATCTAAATTAGGCTGAAGGCCCAAACAATCTCACTCCTTAAGGGCAAAACAACTTTAATTTAAAATCGGCTAGAAGCCATACAAAAACAAACAACAAGGACAATTAAGAAAAGACAGCACATCAAACTGTGCCTGTACCTCAAACACCAATGCTCGCTTACGTGAGACACAATGTGAACAGTTGGGACTGGCCGGTAGATTAAGTAAAGACTCAACTTTCGTGCCCACGATTGGTGAACCACGGACTGTATCAATGGGAACAGCCCCTCACACTCTGACTGCATGTGGACTCCGCCAGTAGGCCCAGCGAGACACGCACCACAGAGACTTCCTCACTGCCCCACAGCAACCAACCAACTGCCAGCATCGCACAGCAGGAAAGTATAAGCACGAGGCCAAAGATACTACAAGGATGCGAATATCGATACACGCTGCTGCTGCCACTTTCGGAGAGAGAGGATAATAGCATGATCATGATAACTGCAGGAGACTAATCACAGAATAGCAACCAAGGTTTAATGTAAGGCATAAGGCGAACCAGCCACGGCTCAATTACATTGAGGCTAAATGCATTTAACAGTAAGTGGGCTAATTCTAAAGTAGTATTGCGCACCTGATAATCGGCAGCATGACTGAGTTGAAAATATATAATTTACGCACTGTTTCTTGTCACTCTTACAGCGAGTATTGTGGATTGGGAGGAATGGGATGTGCACTGAAAGTTTTACGTTAATACATATTTTGACGATATTTTCAAGCTTTCTTACAAATTTATGTTGTCATAAGAGTTTAATGACGATGAAGACACTGATGAGAATAATAAAAGTTTTTAAAATCTTGATGAATTATGTTACAGACGTTCAGTATAATGAATTTAATGATCATGAGATAAAAGCATATCTTGCACTGGTATCTTACACATGCCAGTGAAGCCTAACTTCAAATTATTTAATGAAAATTGCTTCATAAATTTTTGTTCGTATTTATGTACAATTACACACACTCACTCATATACACACATGCACACGCTCAGGTACACACATACATACACACACACACACACACACACATACACACACACTAGAGGTTTTCTTTTCTGTGCTGGTCTTGAAAATGTAACTCATATTGTACTTCCAGATATCTAGCTAGCTCGAAGAAGCAGAAGACGTGATTTGTTGGTGCTGCACATTTTTGTATATTTCGACTGATTAACACATGCTGCAGTGTTCTTTTTCAGCACGCCAGGGAAGAAGTTGGCTCAGAAACAGCTAACTTAAAAACTCGTGCAGTTAGCACGTTTATTTATATATGAAAGTCGACTTCGGAATTTTCCTTTGTGTGAGACTGAAGAGCCGAGTTGAAATTCTAGATTCGCATACTTTACTGATCACGTCAGTTCCGCATAATGTTTTATTGAGTGTATCAATATCCGTTTTTATTGTGGTCTATTGTGAAATTCGAATGTTTGCGAGTGTCACAATAAATGCATACTGTTATTGTTAATTGTTGGCTTTAACTCAATTTTATTCTCATAAATTTTTTTAGAACAGGAGGCCTATCCTTTTGAAAACAATCCTTTTCTAATTGAGAAATACGTTACTTAATTGAGAAATACGTTACTTGGGAGAAATTTCAGTCGCTTACAAAACTAGATTTTTGCAAGTGTTTTTGGATAACGTATTTAGTAGAAAATCAGTGTTTGTCATTCACAGTTACTGCCAAAGAGTAGATCACCCCAAATTTCACGGTGTATCTACGCAAATAAACGTGCATTTTTAAGAATTTTCAGAAGCTGCTTGTCCTGTGCATAATCTAACTTGTTGTCAATCAAAGTTTGTGATTTAGGTACCGTAGCAGCCATAGTTTTCCATTAAAGAACGTACATATTACCTACATTTATCATAAATTAACTCCATTTTAAAGTTTCCTAGTAGCTATAACTAACCCTAAAAATTTTACTCTCTTGTCTTAATAGAAATATCGTTCTCTATGTTTGCTTCAGTTCTTATGGGAATTAGTAGCTTTTTAGCTCAATGGATATGAAAGATAATCAGCAGGGTTAATTTGAAATTATTTGTTCACTGTCCTGCAATACATTGCGCCAGCCAAAATTCAGCCCCGCAGTGAATGTGCTATTCTCAGTCATGGGATGAGCTGGTTGACTTTTGTAGGCAGCTGGAAATCGCCTTGACAACTGTCAAAGGACTGTCAGACGCTGCATATAAGTGTGAAGAAGAGTTCCCAAGAGTCATATACCTGTGGTGCCAGTATCAATGGTGACTCAAGAACTGTCTTCTTCTTTGGACCCTGTCTCCTCTGCAGTGAGTACAGAATCTCTCATTACTCGTGCACTAGACTGTGAGTGGCGTTTCAGTGGTAGATCCAGGCATCCTCCACAGTGTCAACAGGGACCATGGAGCACTCAGGGTGTTGTACTGATACCCTAAATATCAATTTCGAGGTGCTGTCTTTCACTGAAATTGAAACTGAAACTAAGCCAGTGGGACTCACTTCACCTGTTTTCGGGAAACCTTTTTTGTCCAGTGTCAGTAGGAGGTAAACGCAAAAAGGTAGAGGTGTTTGAACTGTTGGAAGTTCAATTGTACAGGGAATGGTGGTACCCCTTAGGGAAATGGCAGCAAGGGACAGGAAAGGGCATGAGGTGCACCCAGTGTGTATATCTGGAGGCCTCATTCAACATCTTGAAGAGGTTATTCCAACAGCCATTGAGGGAATGAGGTGAAAACAACTGCAGATTGTTGCACATGTTGGAATAAATGAAGCCTGTTGTCTGGGCTCTGAGGTCATACTGGGATCATTTCAGAAACTGATAGAGACAACTGAGAAGACCAGCCTTGTGCACAGAGTTTCAGCAGAGCTCACAATTTGCAGCATTATCTCCAGAACTGATTTTGGATCATTGGTTCTGCACTGAGTGGAAGCACTGAACCAGAGACTTCAAACATTCTGTGACAAGCTAGATTGCTACTTCCTGGAGTTATGCCATTGTGTGGAGAACTGTAGAGTGCCTCTAGATGGGTCAGGTGTGCACTACACATCAGAGGCTGCTATCCAGGTAGCTGACTGTATGTGGGAGCAAACAAAAGTTTTTTAGACTAGGCGACCTTCCATGCAATCCTGGGAACAAGAGTTGCAGTAAATCCAGAAGTAGTATCTGTGTAAGATCGAAACAAATGCCTCCCACAGGTGAGAGTATTAAAATCTTAGTCGTTAACTGCTGAAGCATTCGCAACAAAGTGCCAGAATTCGAAGCACTACTGAAAAGCAATGAAGCCTCCATAATACAGAAAGCCATTTGAAACCTGAAATTAATAGCAATGAGGTTTTTGGGGAAAATTTAAGTGTACATCGTAAGGACAGGCTAACGGGAAATGTAAGCAATGTTTTTGTCACAGTACTCAAAAAATGAAATCCACTGAGATAGAAACTGAAGCTGGATGAGAGACTGATTGGGCATACTCAGTATCAGAAATTGAAGCTGGATGAGAGAATGACTGGAGATTCAGTATCAGTGGTTGACATGAAATGGTAATTGGACCCTCTACTGCCTACCAAACTCATCTGCTGATGTAACCGGAAACTTCTGAGAAAACCTTAGTTCACTTCTATGTAAGTTACCCAGTCATATTGTAATCATTGAAGGAGACTTCAGTCATTCAAGAATCAATTGGGAAATTATAGTTTTGTTAGTGGTGGGCATAATAAGTCATCCTGTGAAACAGTACTATATATCTTCTCAGGAAACTACCTAGAACAGATAGTTCAGGACCCCACTCGTGATGGAAATATGTTGTATCTAATGGGAACACTCAGACATGACGTCTTTGAGGATGTCTACATCCAAACTGGTATCAGTGATCATGATGAGATTGTGGCAAGAATGATTACCAAAGTACAAAGGACAACTAAAACAAGCAAAAAGATATGTGTGTTCAGTAAACTAGATAAAAAATCGGTAGTGTCATTTCTCCATGGGGAACTTGAAACTTCCAGCACAGGGTGGGAGCATGTAGGGGAACTATACCTCAAGTTAACGGAATGGTTCACCACACAGTGGACAGATATGTATGCAGTACAACAGTTCGTAATGGGAGGGATCATCAATGGTATACAGTCACTGTAACGAAACTTCTAAAGAAACGGAAACCAGTGCATAACAGGTGTATAACAAGGAACAGCACTATAGATAAAGAGATGTTGAATGAAACACATTTCCTTATCAAGTGGACAAGTTCCTCAGTGATTACCTTTGCAGAATATTGTCAAATGATCTTGTACAAAACCCAACGAGATTGTGGTTGTAAGTAAAGGCTGTTTGTGCCACCAAAGTTAGTGTCCAGTCCCTAGCGAATGAGACAGGAACTCAAACAGAGGGCAGAAAAGCAAAAGCTGAAATGCTTAACTCCGTTTCCAAATGTTCCTTTTCAAAGAAAAGCTAGGAGAACTGCCCCAATTTAAACCTTGTGCAACTTAAAGATGAGTGTAATAATTTTTAGTGTCAGTGGTGTTGAGAAACAACTGATTTCGTTAAAATTGCACAAAGCTCTAGGCCCCAATGCAATCCCTGTCCGATTCTACATTGAAATTTCGGATGAGTTCCCCAAGTATTGCTCACATAGGGATCATGAGAACAGGATTAGAACAGTTACAGCATTCACACAGGTGTTCAAACAATCGTTCTTCAAATGCTCCATATGTGAATGGAACGTGAATAAACACTGATAACTGGTAGAATAGGTCGCACCCTTTGCCATGCACTTCACAGTGGTTTGCTGATATAGATATAGATGTATATGTAGATATGAATGATGTTTTTAGTTATTACGAAACACTCCTGTGAAACAGCGGTAAATAACAACTAAAAGACATCGGGCATCGCATCCAAAACACTTATTTCTTAGGTTGCAATTAAAAAAGAATTTAATGTGAGTAACCCATGCCCTTGTTGGGATAAATATAATTTTGTATATTTTTCTGGTTATTACAATGGACATGGGAGAAATACATCAACGTCTGCATGATTACTCTGCAAGTCAAACTTAAGTGCCTGGCCGACGTTTATTCGAACCACCTTCAGACTATTTCTATAGCATTCTGCCCTCTAACAGTGCGTAGTAAAATATTTCTGTATGTTCTCTGATTTCTCTTATTTTTTCCGATTACCACCTCTGTACGTTGGCGACAATAAAATATTTTCACATTCATGGGAGAATATCAGTGCTTCAAATTTCGTGAAATGATCTCGCTACAAAGAAAAGCGCCTTTATTTTAATGACTGTCATACCAACTCGCTTATCATGTACATGACTGTCTCTCCACCATTTCGCGTACCACAAAACGAGCTGCCATTCTTTGGTGTTCCTCGACGTCCTCCGTCATTCCTGCCGGATAAGGATCCCGTAGTGCACATACACTCTCTAAAAGAGATCGGAGGAATGTAGTGTAGGCAGTCTGTTTAGCAGATCCGTAGCATCTTCAAAGTCTTCTGCCAATAAAATGCGGTCTTTAGTTTGCCTTTCCTTCAACATTATCTATGTCATCATTCCAATTTAAGTTGTTCGTAATTCTAATTCTTAGGTATTTGGTTGAATTGACAGCTCCTAGATTTGAGTAATGTATCATGTAACCAAAATTTAATGGATTTATTTTCGTTCTCATGAGGAGCACCTCACACTTTTCGCATCATGCAGATATTTTGTCTCAATCATTTTCCATTTGGTTTTGATCTTCTGATGACTTTACTCCACTATAAATAACAGCATCATGTGCAACGATTAAAAGGGCCGCCCAGATTATCCTCTAAACAATTTATGTAGATTAACAACGGTACAGGGCCTATAGCACTTCCTAGGGGAAAATCACTTTTGTTTGACTCGATGATTTTCCCTTGATTACTACATACTATGATCTTTCTGACAGAAAATCATGAATCCATTCGCATAGCTGAGGCAACTTTCCATAGGCATGCAGTATGATTACAAGTGTCTTCTGAGAAATGGTATCAAAAATTTTCAGGATATCTAGAAATATGGAATCAATTTGAGATCTGTCGAAAGCATTTGCCTCTTCACCTGAATAAAGAGTTAATTATGTTTCAATGAAAAACATAAATTTTTTCTGTTTCAATTTATTTGTTCCTCCTCTACCGCTTTGCTCTGTGTTTGTTGACAAAAAATTTAAATTCGTCTAAGCTCAAAGTGTTTTATAACACTCGAAGCCTAATATGTTTACGCCAATGTCTGTAGTATCTGTCAACTATTTTTGATTTCTCTGTAGTGTCGGAAATGTAGTTTGTCTTCTTTCTGGCTATCCATAATAGTCTCCAGATTTGTTGTATTTCTTTCATCAGATACTCTTTGGGAGTGAAAATGACGTGTCAACTTTGCAGTGCAGTCTATTCCTTTTTGAAATCTGCCATTTATCTGGGAGCAGTCTCGAAGGATGACAATTCTTCGTCTACATGTACATCTACACCAATGCTGTACCATCCATCTTAGGCGTGTAGCAGTTCTCTGTAACAAGTTTGCTTGTCAGAGGAATATCGATGTTTTCCTGCATGGTATCACATTTTCCGTTTGTTGTTACTTTTATTTATGTGGTATGCAAGGTGGACTCAGTATACCTGAACAGTTATTCTGTTTCACAAATACGTACTAATGTCTCAGCACCAACTGCACCAGACACTGTGAGAATCCTTTGTGAATGCAGTACTCCATTCCTCTGAAATTAAACTCATTATGTTCTGAGAGATCTTTTCCCATTCTTGAGTCAAAGTATCTCACACAACAAGTGAAAATAATCACATATTTTCAGCTTTATAATTCAGTGAGGTTTTTTGAATGAACGACTGTTTCCCACCAGTGTTGCCAGTAGTGGCTCATGATCATACGTTCTGTGTGTTCACAAATTTATCGACTCAGATATATAGTGAGAGTATGAAATTAATAGTATATTCTGTATAATCAACATAATTACACAACTGCAGCCTTTGCCAATAATAAGAACAGTAGTAATAATAATAATAACAATAATAATAATAATAACAATAATATCAAAAACTTGCCTGAAAAAAGAATTGTTTTTGGTTGATTTTGTTATTTTGTACCTAATTAAATACAGTTAAGGGCAACAACGAAATAATATGCAAGTTTGGTTTACTCTCAGTTTCGCATTTTTGTGCAAATGGCAGTCTGCATGCTTTTTAATTTTTTCAGAGAAATGTAAAAGATCCCTATCACATGCATTAGCTAACGAATTAATTGGCAGGCAGAAAATCAGACACTGTTACATTACACCCACACAACTTAGTTTATTACACACTCCTTTGTTCGCTTATAGGCACGCTTATTTGATTTCATCACTTTCTCAGGCAATGGAGGTGATCTGGGAAGCCCTAATTACTTTGCAGCCAACTTTTTCTACTAATTTTCTTTTCTGTTAGAACTTAAAACATATTCGACAGAGTTCATGTTGACACTACACACGAAAGCAGACTCTAGCACACTAAACAACTAACTCCTAACACAAACTACCGTTTATGGAAATGATTATATTCATGTAGTATTGTCTACCAACACTATCAATTGACAACAATAGAAATGAGGCGCTGAGTACCATACAGACCAAAAGCACACTATCATTGATCCCACATTTAACTAAATATCAAAGAAACCAGTGAGAGAGCTTTTCGTGATTGTTCATATTTACAATGTGGGCCTACAGCACAGATAAACCTGACCCACCATAAAATCAACAGCTATCTGAAGCATGAAATCATGCTACAGTGTCACAATTGACAATGATATACTTCATGGTTCTCAGTGCTTCAAACGGAATACTGTATGATAAAATCCATTGCTTAATATATTATACCTTACTCATAATACTACAAAATATATTTTTCTGTCAGCGTAAGAATAACATCTATTGATATCCGATCCAATTTTACTATATAGCGAGTGAATTGGCGTATCTGAGGAGTGTGCTACGGTGTAATGGGATTTATGAGAAGCGAATGGCGAAAAGAGTCTGCTGCAGTCTGCTACCACTTGGGGCCACTGACATGAACTTTTAGTTGAATAGAAAGGGCTAGCTGTGCACACCATGAACTGTGCACGTTGTTTATCAAATTCGTACGTATCTGGCCCATAAGTCAATTGCGTCACTCCAGTTGTGCATGAGCAAAAGCCCCTTAAATCGCGCTCAACTGAAGGTGTGCTCTCGACCGTGAAACCAAGTTTCACACACTCTATAGGAGTAGCAATGTAGTGCAGCGTGGTAGATTTAGCGCCGTATGTTTCAGATTATCACTTCTACATTACTTTTACCAAAATTCAAAGACAAATCACCAAAAACTCCCAAAGGTGTCAAAAGTTAGGGTGTTCGCATGCTCTCGTGCTATTACACAACAGCTACCACTGAGTGTTTCTTTGTAAATACCACAACAATGTTACCCTCCCAACGTCTGTGGTCAGAGAAATTCACGTCGACTCTTGCACTGCCCACTTGAGCTTGGGGGCATTATTTTACTTGAAATTCCATTCGATCTATTCTGTAACACTCCTTAACACTTCCCCACATCGAAACATTTGTCGTTTTGGTACGTTTCTACTGTGATTTCTATACAGGTAACGAATATTGAAGATAGTGCGCATCGTCTTTTGAGCGTCTTGTTCAGTGTGACTTCACGCAAAAAGTATCTCAGAATGTTGTCTCATTTATGTCACAAGCAGTTGCAAATCGTTGTAAAGTTAGTGCTTGTCATATGGCAGACAGGTCTGCAAGTGGAATCAGATATCAAAGTAAGTTATTTTTGTCCTGTGAGAAATCCGATATTTTCTTCTGTTTTAATTATTAGCCTTATGGCTACCTGATTGCACAATGCAGTTGCACCATGGCCTTACCTGGAGGCACGCACAGAGCATGTGACCAGCTCAATAGGCAATGTCACAGCAGGGGTGATGCAGGGAGTCTCAGCAACCACAATGAATGAGTTTTCTTGGAAAAGAAGCCGTAATCAGGGGGGTGATGACATTGCCCTAGTCTTCTGAAAGAAGTTACTACACCATTAAAGCACTGTCAATGGTGTGAAGTTGCTGATATGACAGGCAAGATAGAGCAGTGATGTCATGATTGCTCTGTGGTCAGTCTGGACCCTGTTATTAATTACAGATCAGGAGCGCTACCATTTCCAAACCACAGCACATCAGCTTATACACATACCGCAAAATTTCGACAGGTATTACGAGTCCTCACCAGACACTAGTTAAGAGGGGAGGCCCACGTCAGTCCACTAAATGTGTAGAAAGCTGCCACTGTCAGACCCTGCTTCCGCCAAGTGTGGGCCTACTACTTGAACTGCATCTCAATGCTGCTGACTTCGCACCCACTAGCAAACCACTGACCACTACTTGTCACCTAACCTTCTGTTCTGTGTTCCAGAGCCAAGGTGCACTCGACTGAGCACGTAAACACTGTTGTCGATTATCTTCTCATGTGGGCAAACACAGTAGTTGTTTTCCATTGTCTGTGTTGGCACTCATCATCGCTGTGAATCACCGCCATCCACACTGAGTCTACAGTCTCATTCTGCACATTCTGGCGCATCTCAGTCCAAGCTGTGTAACTGTGCCAAGTCTGTCTGACCTTTGTTGCTGGCTGCCACTCGCTGTCTTAATCGGCATCTGTGCTGCTGTGCTGACCACATCGCTTCACCTGACTCTACATACTGCCCGATATAACAGGCCATTGCTGAGGCAAGCTTGCTGTCACTGTCTGAGTCTGTCCTGTGAC
This sequence comes from Schistocerca piceifrons, assembly GCF_021461385.2. Taxonomy (NCBI): domain Eukaryota; kingdom Metazoa; phylum Arthropoda; class Insecta; order Orthoptera; family Acrididae; genus Schistocerca; species Schistocerca piceifrons. Next base: position 138,187,683 of record NC_060148.1, on the reverse strand, counting down.
TTGAGGATGTTGCTCTCCTTCCAGGAGCGTCACTAGTGTTGTAGTTTGTTATGGAATAAAAGGAATTTTCAGCTATGCTTTTTCATCACGAAATGTTAAGACAACAATCTGGTGTCAACGCACCATGTCACTGCAACACCGCCTACAGTAACGTACTGCAGGCCTCCTGACCATCCATTCTCACGTGATTCATTTTTCTTTCACAGAAGTTCACAATTAAAATCGTGTAGGTCTTTGCTCTTGAAAAACAAGTAAACAAGCTACCGCCATTATAATTCTTTAAGGTAATTTTTGGAAACAGAAAAACAACACAGTATTTCTTTTATAATGTGTGGAAATGAGTAATTACAATTTCTTCTATGTCTGCTGCTCTTGTTGCTGCCATTTGCTTCACATGTTTATTGGGTTAAATTATCTGTTATTTATATAACTCTGATGCTGCAGCCTGTCCAGATAGCCACACATGTTTATGTACCACATACAGGATTTGGGGAGGCGAGCCAACACTAGTTTGAATTAGCCTCATGGAGGGCTGATGAACCAGGGTATGATTTTTAGGCGATTTCCCAGAATCAATTATGTAAATACAGGCTGGTTAGTGTTGTCGTACCTCAGATACTCACTACACAAAAATTTAAAACAAAATGTTCTCAGTTTTTCACTTGAAATTTACTCTACATGCAGACAGAGAGGATATACAGACTCAACAGTGGGGGAATAGTGGCACCAGGAAGGGCACACAGTCACCCACTGTCACTAACATTACCACAACCCAAACAAAAATGTCAACCCCCATCGTAAAATGGGACAAGGCAAGCAAGAATTAGAGAAAAACATGTAGATGTGACTATGTGAGATAGAATGTACATAATATGTAATACAAGCATTTGTAAGTTTTTCATCCTTGTTAACAGTTAGGGCTACAGTTGTCTTTTACATAAATGCTCTGCTATCTTTTTCTCAACCTAGTTTCATAAGAATATTAGGTTTTATTGTAATAGGTTTTAAAATGAGCACACTTCATATGCCACCATCACAGTGTAGACACTCTTTTGCTCCAATATGGCAGTCTTATGCTGCCATCATCTGATTTTTTGTAACTTGCTATAAAATTGCCATGCTACATTACATGAAGTCAAAGCATAAATGGCATTCTGCATGTATAAATTTCATGATAAAATCTAGTTGATGAAATACACGCAGTTGGTAAAATGCACACAAATGGTAAAAAAGCACACAGCCAAAATCCTCATATTGTCCATGCAAGTGGTGGTGAATATTATAATACAAAACTGCCTGCACTCTGACCCCCGCATATGAAGTGCGTTTATTTTCAGCCATACTGGTCGCTCCACAGCGCAGCATGTGTGCCTCACACAATTGATTTTGACACAGCATATCTCTGTTTTTCGTTTTTGTGAAATAATTTTATGCTGCTGTTTACTGGGTGTTAAAACGGACTCCACTTTGTTAGATGTGGTAGTATGAATCAAAACAAGACAAAACTGTACAGTCAATATGGACTTCAAAATGCATACTATAAGAACTATGAGAACTTGTTGATCTTCTTCACTGTGAAACACATCAGCCCTTCTACTGCAACCTCTATACTACCAAACGTTACCAAACATGTTGATTGGTATGAGGTATCATTAATTCCAAACAATTGACTTGTCTGCACTGCTAGACATTATAGCATTCCACCAACGAATGGAGATGGAGCATCAGCCCAATTTCTGCTGAATGTATGAGAACACCACTTGGACAATGGATTTTATGAGGTGACCCAGTACTTTGGCCAGCTTAATCCCCCAACTGCCATCCCTTGTATTTTTGTTTGTGGGGCACTTGGAACATTTGGTGCATGGACGCGCCATCAACAATGTTCAAACACTACAGAAATACATCATCAACATCCGCCAACACATCTGTCACACACGAGAGCTTCTCCACAGGGTGTGATTACACAAGATTCCCTAAGACATAGATAGAAGCTTGCATTACTGTGAATGGACATCATAATGGACACCACCTTCAGTGATGGCTCACAAATGCCGGCTGTATACATTAGCAGTTGCATTGGAAGCTCTACTGTCCCACAATAACAGAATACAGTCGTCTTATTTGCTGCAATCTACTCATTTGTTTACTACCTTCTATAGACTGTTCAATTTGTTTGGTAGCTTTTGGAAAAAAAAACGGCTTGCAGGAGAAGAGATGTTTCACAGTACGAAAATCAACAAGTACTCTTATCTCTTGCGGTGGGATGTAGTGGGTTTTGGTCAAAAAAATCGATTTTGTAAAAAAACAGTATTTTCTTGATCTACAGAGTTTAATCTATGTTTTGTGTGAATTTTACCGTGATAGCAACTTCAGAAAGGCATTTAAATTGTTAAACTGATTAACTCTGCACTGGCAGCCACTCCCACCTTTTCCAACATTTGGGAAACTGCTTGCTTCAGCGGATTTTTATCAGTGTGAAGGCTATATTCTTTCGATATCTTCGGCTGACATCTATACCTCTGCCTGAAAACTTTCTTGCGTGTGGTTTATTTACGTTTTGACCATACTAACACATATTATTAGTAGGTGTGGGTTGAATTCGCAAACCGTTACGTGGAAATAAAGATTTATGCATAATGGGTGGTGGAAAAACAGTGTATAGGAAATGGAGGTTTCATGGAAATCGGTTTACAAACAAAAAAGAGGAAGCAACTCGAATTGAAGAACATAAGCTCTCAGCTTCAGTTCTCAGCTTCTGGATAATTGTACTGGTTAATGATGTTGATATGGATTCCACTGGATTCAGACTTATTGATTTACAGCTTCTCTGCCAGGCTGTAAAGTTTTCATGTTCATGTTTCTTGCAAACCCTGATTTATTGAGGAAGTGTCTTCAAGCGAAGACACAATATGCAAATGAAAGTCTCGAGAATTTAATTTGGATTAAATGCTCAAAAAGAACATTCTGTGGACTTGAAGTACTCAAAATAGGTGTCTATGATGCAGTTTTATGTTGCAACAACGGAAATAATGGCAGAATTGAAGTGATGGATAGAGCTGGTGTAGATCCTGGTGTGTTTAAAACAAAATCATTTTACACCATCAATGAGGGCTGGGTCAAGAAAGCTAACAGATCAGTGTCTGACCTGTAAAAAAAGGGGCAGGGACATTCGGAAAGATAAAAAATCTGGAGGATGTATCAGTATGGACGACTTTAAAACTGAGGTAAGCTTATTACATCTAGAAGTATGATAAGAAAATTTTTGAACCTCATGTCTCTGTTTTACATTTCTCACATTATTCGAAGCATTTTCTCAGAAAGTATATGCGCTAATGCTATGAAATTTTCAGGAACTGCTTGCTATTAAATTCAAATTTTTAGATATGTAGAAAAAAGTTTATTTTGGATATGTAAAATCAGAAACTCTGTTAATAATACAATTTGTACCACAAATTAATAACAGTAGTTCAGCGGTCTTATAACCTTCTCAGAACACTGAAAGAGAGTTTTCAGATTAATTGCATGATTAGAATTTAAGTTGAGATTTTTCATAAAAAAAGACAATAAAAAAATAAAAAATTCAAATTTCAGGCAAAATATTATTCCTGCATATTTTATTATATTTTTCCGTTAAAACACAGCTCTTTTGGTTTACACATGTAGAATTTTAGATTTGTACATTACTAAATATAGCTGTAACGATTTTTTAAATAAATGTTTGCATTTTCCATTATATCCCCCCTTAAGGTACAGTAAGTATTTTAGAGCCTATGTCTCCTACACAGTTTTTCTTGTTATGATATATACTACTGCCTCTCAAAATATGGAATACTAGTTTCTAAAATAATGTACACACTTGTTTTTGAATTTGTCCCCTTTTACTGTATTTTCTTCTTTCTTTTAATTCTGTTGTGGACTGGGTAATAAATTTTCAAATGTCTACCATTTTCGAACATATTGTAAGTTTTGCACAGTATCATTCTATTCATTGTAAATGTATTGGCACTTTGCCAGCCGCGGTGGTCTAGCGGTTCTAGGCGCTCTGTCCGGAACCGCGCGACTGTTACGGTCGCCGGTTCGAATCCTGCCTTGGGCATGGATGTGTGTGATGTCCTTATGTTAGTTAGGTTTAAGTAGTTCTAAGTTCTAGGTGACTGCTGACCACAGATGTTAAGTCCCATAGTCTCAGAGCCATTTTTTTTTGTATTGGCACTTTGTACTTCAAATTAATTTTGATTCCCACTGTTAAAATTATTATTGCTTACTACATTTATCCTCAGTATCAACACAGCCTTCTTATTTATGTTGTTGTTACCACCACCACCACCACCACCACCACCACCACTACTACTACTACACTATTTCTGAAGACTCCTTCCATTACAACTGTCCAAGTGTTTCAAATATTTTCTTTTCCTGAGTATGTCACTTCAACAGTTGTGCCAGATCTGGAATACCACAACACATCTAATGGCCAGCAAACCTTTTATTATGGACATATATTTTTTTATTTTGTTACTGTAATGTAAACCAAACTCAGATCTGAACAAACACTGTTGCAATGTAATTTTTCGCCCCTAACAATGTCCTTTCTCCTACATCCGTGGCCTATTCGAAAGGGTGAAAGGTTAAGAATGTACAACTCTGTGTGCCAGTCCCAACAAGGATCCCTAGATATTAATAATTTTTGTCTTTTCTTTGTCGTTATGGTTCCACTTTCTGTGCTCAATCATAGCTAGGTGCACATGCTGGTACAGGGGAGTTGATTTAGTCCAATATGTTTGTGAGTCTTTTTATTTACTTGTGCTAAATAAAACATGGTTTGTTCCCTCTACAAGAGCCTCAATTGTGTTTTATCACTGCTACAGAGCAGCTGACCCATCTCTGTTTCTATTGAGATTGGCAACTTCATCTTTCCTGGAGGGCCCAATAGAAACTAGCACTGCAATAACTGCAGACTTCTCTGACAACATTTATGACTCTTAATTGGCGCTCACACAACCACACAACCATCAACTCTATCTTGCCCACAATCCACCTGGTTTTCTGCACTGCAGCAGCTCCTATATTCCCACAAATGATGCTGATACTACTTCATGCTAGGATTTCACTCGTTTTTCTTTTTGTTCAGGCACAACTCTTGTAGCTGCTGCTATCCATCATCCTTTTAGTGTTTGCTAATTTTCATACACAGAGTACTAATATTTTCCACCATATCCTTACTGTCTCTGTTCTTGTCAGCAGGAATATCAAGTTGTGTTTCTATTAAGTAGGTTGTGCCTCTTCATACCTGAAAATGATGAGTTAATGCTATGATTGTGGCATTCCATCTAGTTAACCACAAAAAGGATGCCATATTGGGTTCAGTTCGTTGGTAATATCACTGTACCAAAAGCCATCTTGTCATATCTCCTCTACTAACATATGAATCATCTTTTTTTCAGTGGACATCAAAACCAAATGATTGTTTTTTCTTGAAGTTACTATTATTAGATTGTTTATTTGTCATGTCAAAAGAATGGAAGTGTCAAAAATATATGGCCTTTTGGCTACTTTTACTCACGTCACAGTCGGCCATTAATTGTATCCATTCTTGTCTCTTAGCCTCAGATATTAAAGAGAGGACATTCTGTGCAAGGCTTGATGTGGCTTCACTGAAAGGATCTTCTTCCAACTCCCTGTAGTACTCTTTAAGAAGAGTGGTCGTTTCATGTGTTATACCCTTGATATAGTTCATTCTGAATCCGCTTAGAATTGATGCTCGGGAGGAGGCATTAACGATGTTAACAAAATTCTCATATTGATCTATCACAGGACCTATAGTTAAATTTTCTCATCTAATAATTTTGAAAATTTCTGCCAATCAGCCGTTTTGAAGTTGTACCTTCGTCTGAAAGGAATTTCTTGAGGTCTTACTTGTGGGAGAACTTGACACATAATAGGTCGACGTTGTGTATTCAGTATGGGCTTACAGGCGGATTTAGTGCAGGTATTAAAAATACTTTCACTAACGAAAAGCAGATACAGATTATAGCCAGCGTCCACTGTAGAAGGAATGAGGTAGTTTGCTGTCATGAAGGAGTGAAAGATGGAAAGTTTCAGCCCACATGAGGACAGCCTCACCATTTTGATCCACTTGAGTGTACCCCCAAGCAAGGCTGTGACTGTTGAAACCAGGTATCACAATAGAATCTTTCCCTGTAATAAAATTTTCAGGTTGGGTGAAGGAAAAATCTGTTGCTGGAGGTTTATATGCTGATGTGACTCTACAGTTACTTAACAGTAATAATTTCATTATTGTTATCTGACCGACGAGTACTACAGACTTCAAAGTCAGGTCTTATAAGGATGGCGCTTCCATACTGTACATCATGTGTTTCAGCAACCAGTTTCATTCCAGGAACAGAAGGACATCTCTGCTGGGTATCTATTTATTTCTTCAACACAAAATATCACAGTACTTAGTGTGGCACATGTCTTGCAAGAGTTGTTGCTTGCAGGAAGGTATTCCTTCAATATTCATGGATATTATAGTCAACAGTGGCCCAAAAACGACTGTTGATTTGATGACTAATACTTCTGGTGTGAAAGGATCGGCTGCCAGGTTATTCTGACATTTCCCAGGGTACACCTGATTGCAATTCATATCTCCGTATTTATCATCAAACATTGCATTCTTCAGGGAGGCTCCTTTCGTGTACCACATTATTAGATGAGGCCTTAACTCTGGAGAGGAGATAATTATTTGTAGTAACGCAAATGCTTAAAAATGTCCCATAGCATGATTTACAGCAATATTTGTTGAAAATCAATTAACCTGAGTATAATCAAATAGACTTAGCTAATGGAACATCCACAGGGGGATACTGGTGTATCTCAATCTGTTCTTTATGAGACGATGTATGAATTGCATAGGTCTATCTCATGTGCCATGCACTGTAACCAAATATATGAAACAATGTCGATGTGCAGCTGCCTAGCTCCAACTTGTACAAATTTATGGGTATAAATGTATGAGTGAGTTACACCTGCAGTCCTATGTTGCACACTAGTTAACTTACCCTTAGTAAATGTAGCCACATGAAACATAAACCATAAAAAATTTTAATAGCAGGAATACGTAATACAGAATTCTAATAAGTAGCATGAATCTGCAAAGTATTTTCACAATTTTATATTTTAGTGAAAAGCAGCTTTTCTATCTTTAAATGAAACCTGTATCATCTTCCAACAAACTCCATTCACTCAATGAATTTCAAACAAAAAGTACTCCAATTCTGTTTACAACAATATTTAAAATCATACTTTCTTGATTTATGATTTAGTTTGGACTCAAGTTGACACTAACATAAGTCTTTCGACAGATGTCTAACAATACAGGTCTCAAAAAGATCCGTTTTGGACAGGAGTGCAAGGCAACAGTTATCGTGTCTAAATGATGTTCCTAAGAACTTTTTGGTTATAAAATGCCACCCATATTAGCTTGAAGTGCAGTGGTGATAATGTGAAGACATTCATTACAGCCATTATAGAATTTTCCACATATATTTCAGCAGAAAACATGTAAAAGTGATCAGGAACATCATATGATGATAGCAATAATAACCAGTTACTAATAATGACATTTGTTTCAGTCTTATTATATAAATACCACATTACAACAATTAATGGCACTTTATTTTGACAAAGTACTATTGTCAATATTTCCCATTGCTTCTGTCACTTGAACTCCTATTTTAATATATCACTGTGGGTTACTTAATTTCTGTTCAGAATCTTTAGAATCATCACAAGCGTATTTTCAGTGATGAGACTATTAAAATAGAAGAGTTACAAGCCAGAATTTAAGCTTCATGTGAGTATAGTATTGTAAGTTTGTGAATTCAAAGCTCTGTTCTTACCTGAATAATAATAGTAATGATGTTTGTCTCGGCAAGCATTCCTGAGAGAACAAAATATTTTTCTGTTTTGATTAAAATAGACCAACCACAAAAAGCACAGTACCAACAGGAACTGAAGTAGAAATATGCAACTAAGTAGCTGGACAGAATAGTGTAACAACATTACTATAAGGAGAATGACACAATTTAAAATCCATGCAATTTCTTTCCAAGTCACAACCAAAATTTCTAATGAAGTGTTTATGAGGATGGGAGCCAAAAACTATAAATAGATCAGCATTCCCTAAATATTTAAAAGCCACTGCAATATTGCAGCATAGATAGGAGCACACTATTACGTTGCAAGAACCATTATGAGAGATACATTCTCATTACAGTAAAAAGCCACACAGCTGAAAGTGTCGGAAACCTCAGAAATGCCTATCAATTAATAAAAATAGTCTCAAGTTATTAAAAGTATGACAAAACTTAATAAACGAACTACCTTAGACCAATAAGAAATTGGTGAGAAATCGAAAACACTGACCAAAAACAAACATTATGAAATATAAGACAAAGCATTAGTAAACATTTCTGAAAACCTCACATTTACTCAGAGAAATTATAGAAAATACACACTATGAAATCATGTTTAAAGCAGATAAGAGACAACCAAAAAAATCAGATTAAAACAAAGCAATTAGAAAGAAAGCACATTTAATGAATTAACTTATTACAATAAAAATTATGCATTTGGATTAAATTCGTATTCTAGTAATCACACTGAGCTCTTTCAACTGTCCTCGTGTTTATACAAACAATTGGAATTATAATCTGACACTACATATACAAACAATTGGAATTATAATCTGACACTACATGATGACAGTTTTGCCACTGATGTTTGTACAGTAGTTACATGATATTTAAAAACAGACAAATAATTAAAAGATTTGATGCATAAAATTAATCTTCATTTAATCAGAATTATGTACAGGGATTTTTCATACAAATATTTTTCACAAGAAATATGGCACTTAAACTGACAATAGTGTATTGGCATAAAATTTAACGAAACATGAAAATTTGAATTACTACACAATTTACCAAAAGATCCTTTTGTGTCAAGATACACTGTTGTTCCAAATCATTATACCCACTTCCCTAGGAGGAGCGTGTGCTACCCACTGGCATTTCGGTTATGTCAAGTAGTAACGAAACTATATAACCAGCAATGAATGGGTGATCATTCTAGTTACAGTATGTGTAAAAAAACTGGCATAAATAACTTTGCCAAAGAGCAGATGGTTTTGCCTGGTGCTTGGGTAAGTGCATCTAAAAAACAGTGAATCTGGTTGGCTGCTCAGATGCTTCTATCATTAGCCTCTATGGAACATCGTTGAAAGATGGTATATCCACAATTTGACAAAAGGTTGTAGGATTACCATGCATTACCTAGAACAAGGAGATCAGAACCTAGCTGCTCTGTATAGTGGGACTGATGGCAATCTGTGGAGACAGGAGAAAATGCTTGAGCAGGCACAAGAGTTTCAAGCTATTCAGCAGACACTGTTGAACATGAGGCGCCAAGTTATATAACAGCTTTGTATTCCCATGTTGATCTAACAACATTGTCAGTTACTATAGTAATACAAATGGGATAATTGAGATTGGACTACATACCAATAAAGATTTGTCACGTGTTGGGATAAGTGACATTTCTTGTGGACCAGGTCAATGGTTGTGCCCAGATGTGCCATCATCCAGATGAACAGTCGTTCAACAAATGCACAACACAACAGGTGCAGAAAGATGGGTGCAATGTCATGCTATGGGGGATATTCATATGAGACGCCAAGAAACAGCTGGTCATAATTGGAAGCACCATGACAGATGTGGAGATCACGAACATAATTGCAACCTCAGTGTCACTTAATGGTTTATGTATTCCCTGGTCACAATCACAAGGTCAGAATCACACTGCAATAGTTTGAGCATCATGATAGCTCACACTTATCTTTCCCACCTCATTAGATCATTGTGAAACGAATTTGGGATGCTATTGCACACCAACTACACAGCAACAAACTGATAGCCTGCAGTAAATGGGAACTGTGTGAGGTGTGTGTAGAAATATAGTCCAATTTACTAGTGGAAAACTAACAGAGAACTAATGAGTCTATCCATACAGAAGCACTGTTGTATTGCAGTCTGAAAGTGCTATTTTTGCCTGATCTCTGCATTCTTACCACCATCAGTTATTTCCTAATGTAGAAGTAGCACAGATAGTTCACATGTGTGCAAATTTTGATCACACAAATAGCATTACTATTAAGGAGGCATACCTCAGTAACATGTTTGCATAATCATGATATTCTTGTGTCTTTCTCCATCGTTGAGAAAAATAGCCTGAGTGATGGACGTGTAATAAACACATTTATGCTGTCGCCTGGGTACTGCCTACAGCTTCATGAATATTGAAATGGCAGTCTCTTTCAAATAATTAGCAACATACTGGTAAATTCTCTTGAAGAATATGGAGTCGTGATTACTGCATAGGACTTCTACTCAAACGAGTAACATATCTCTCAATGCACCAATTTCTGGTAGACAGATCGTTATAGCATGGAGCATTTACAACCAAAAATTGCAATTGTGTGCTTAATATATTGTATTTAGTATGCAACGTCTTTGAACATGAAGCTGTGAAAACGGATTTGTCATATTTTTTGTGACCTTTCTGTAGCACATGCAAACAATATTCATAACATACTTGTGGTCTCCTTTGAACATGTTTAAATCTACAGACCTCAACAATACTTCAAGTGGTCTCTATGTAATGTGTATTATTGGATGCTTCTAAATATGCTAGGCCAGAGTAAAAGATTCCCAGCAAATATCACATCTGTGTAGCCTTTTTTTCAGTGTGTAGTGATAGCTGTTTCTTGAGGTTACTCGAGTTTTTATAAAATTTGCCATAAATACTACATTTGCGTGGTCATTTACTGGTGTGTACTAATGACTCCTTGAGATTACCAGAATAAGAAAAATATTTGCCACAAGTATCATTTGTAGGGGCTCATTCCTGTGTGTATTAATTTCTGTGTTTTTAGATGACCCAGTTCTGAAAACGATTTGCCACCAACATTGACTTTGTGTGGTCCCTGTTCAGTGTGTATTAATGCATGTTGCTTGAGACTGCCTCTTCGAGGAAACGATTTACCACAAACACTATATTTGTAGGGTCTTTTTTGTGTGTCAACAAATGCCTCTTGAGATGGCTCAACTAAGTAAACGATTTTCCACAAACATTGCATTCGTGAGGTCTCTTTCCTGTGTGAATTAATTCGTGTGCCTTGAGATTGCCCGAACGAATAAACGATTTTCACAAACATTACAGTAGTAGGGTCTCTTACCAGTGTGTATTTATCAGTGACTCTTGAGATGTCTCGACTCAGTAGAAGATTTTCCACAAACATCGCACTAGTGGGGTCTCTTTCCTGTGTGTATTAAATTGTGGGTCTTCAGATGGCCCGACTGAGTAAACGATTTTCCACAGACACCGCATTCGTGGGGTCTCTTTCCCGTGTGTATTAATTCATGTGCCTTGAGATTGCCCGAACCAATAAACGATTTGCCACAAACAGTACATTTGTAGGGTCTCTTTCCTGTATGTATTAATTCGTGTGTCTTGAGATTGCCCAACTGAGTAAACGATTTTCCACAAACACAGCATTCGTAGGGTCTCTTTCCCGTGTGTATTAATTCGTGTGCCTTGAGATTGCCCGAACCAATAAACGATTTGCCACAAACAGTACATTTGTAGGATCTCTTTCCTGTGTGTATTAAGGTATGGGTCTTGAGATAGCCAGACTGAGTAAACGATTTTCCACAAACACCACATTCGTGGGGTCTCTTTCTTGTATGTATTAATTCGTGTGTCTTGAGACTGCTCGACCGAGTAAACGATTTTCCACAAACACGGCATTTGTGCGGTCTCTTTCCCGTGTGTATTAATTCATGTACCTTGAAATTCCCCAAACCAATAAACGATTTGCCACAAACAGTACATTTGTAGGGTCTCTTTCCTGTATGTATTAATTCATGTGTCTTGAGACTGCCCGACTGAGTAAACGATTTTCCACAAACACCGCATTCATGGGGTCTCTTTCCTGTATGTATTAATTCATGTGTCCTGAGAGTGCTCGACTGAGTAAACGATTTTCCACAAACACGGCATTTGTGGGGTCTCTTTCCCGTGTGTATTAATTCGTGTACCTTGAGACTGCCCGAACGAGTAAACAATTTACCACAACTATCACATTTGTGATGTCTTTTTGCACTTAGCACAGTGTGGACATTAAGATGATCACTTGTACACATAATTCCATAGTCATCACATCTGAGTTTCTCTGCAACTTGTGTCACAGTATGTGTATTCCATATGTCACTAAAGGATTTCCTTAAAGTTTTCCTGGTTTCCTTGGATGAAGATTGCTTCTCAGTCTGTTCCACGATTTCTTCTTGTACACTTTCTATGGAGATGATGTTTTCATGGTCCTCACTGCATTCAAGTTTCTCACTGTTGGCAGCTGATAATGCTTGGTCACCCTCACTCATTCTCAAATGTTCTTTCAAGCTGTCATCAGTGGGCAATACCTCACCACATGACTTACACACATATGCAGGTGCCTGCACACCATCAATGTGGATGAAGACATGCATTATTAGTCTGTATTTTGAAGGGAAGCTCTGTAGGCAGAAACTACAGTTAAACTTATGGAATTCCTTTTCCCTGACGCTACAACTTAATCTCGTGCCACATAAGCTGTCTTCTTGTGAAGTCTGTAACTTTGTATAGTTGTGAGACATACTGATATCTGTTGTCATCTCTGTATCTATCTCCAGATCGTCATTGACTAGTCCTTGATGTAATGCTTCTTGAGACGAAACGTTACAGCTGTCACCAGGACTTTGAATGAAACTGAGGAAGGAGAAAAGAGATGTGAAATGTTTATTTACACGATACAAAAAACAGTATTTCACCATCCACAAAATCAGGGACTATAAAACGAAAGATAAAAATGTGTGGGTGTCACAGATAACTTATTCAGTACATGTAAGTGATTTAAAATTATCATGACATTCTGCCAGAGCGATAGAATTTTTATAAGGCAAATGATCACAGGAAATTCAATAATGATCAGTCTCATTCAGTGCTGATTGGGTTTCCTAATTTTTTAGTAGGTACTGTTATTGAAAGGTCTTGTAATATTTTTAAAATACTGCTCAACAATCTTTTAGACCAAATTATTACTTTTATTAGATATAATATCCTCCAGTTTTTGACATAACAGTTTCCACCCAAAGATAAAGGAAAAGAAAAGAGAAATCAATGATTTTAAAATAAAAATATATCACTCTCTCCAAGTGGATTTTTCTTTGTTTTGGAGAACACTTTGAGCTTAGAGTGTAAATTCTTAAAAGCACTCATGATAAATTTATTTCACAAAGCAATGAAGCATGGCATTTTATTTGATTCCAAATGAATCCCCAACTACCACAAACATCACATTTATTCTTGGCTAGGTAGTATGGCCATCAACCAGGTGGTCAACACCTGTACAGGATCACATACATAAATTTCCAGACTGATGAACAAATGTGAATGACACACACAAATTATTCCAACTTTATAGTGTGTTGTTAGCAGCACAGCTTATGTGTAGCCCTTTCTAATTGACATATTGTCTGTCAGGGAGGATGCCAATGCAGTTACAGCCTCGCATTCGAAAGTATCTTCACAACTCCTGGTCCCATGGAGTTCCAAAACATCCTCAACTGAACCACACACCCCTAAGCAATGGTGACATCAGCACAAATCATGTACAGTACATCCTACCATAGTCTTCTGCGAGCAAGTGATGGCAGTAGGTGCATGGTCTACCCATGTGATATCTGGGTCCAATCATTCCACCTGCAGCTACCCCATTCCATCACCATGGAACTGGACATCTTTGAGCTTCCCAATGAGGTCATTTGAGTGTGGATATGGCTGTGGGTGTGTAGGAGCATGCACATACTTACATGCTATTATTCTATCCTGATTGCTGCTTTTGACTGTTTTGCTTTTTGATGGATATGTGGTATCAAGTAACCAATGACAGTGAAACATTACACTTTGCTTTCATCAAAAACTGAAATTTTGCTGCAGTAGATGGCTGTGCAAAGAAACATATAAAGAAATTTTTCTGTCTTGAGTTCGCTCATAGAGGTTAGCCCTAAAAGCTGTGAACAAAATAATCATGATCTCAGTTGTGCTGCAGATTGCTAATCTCTGTTTTCTTGGATATACTGCAGCTCATATAGTTGTGGTAAGGTTGGGACATGAGTTTAAATTCAAGGCTACAAAAGGCTGTCTAAAATCATCAGACACTAAGTTAACATAGAATATTGTATCCCACTGACTACAGTACTGTATGTTGAATTTAGAAAGAACACGCCTTTTGGGTATGCCCTATGTAGGTACATTTCTTATACAGTTGCTTCCACATCTGCCAGATTATAAGAGTAGATGCCTGATGTGTCCATAATCAAAGTGGCTGAAAACACCTCCCACTTTCAAAGCTTACAGATGGCATAGATGGCAGGCACTGACTTTCCCCAAACACTCCTATGTACACATATACAAGGACACAGCCACAATTACACACATTTCCAAAATATTATCAGATTAGGGAAACGTAGTGTATTCCAGCCATTCACATTCTCAGGGTGGAGCAATATCCTTCAAATGTACACTGGATGTGAGTGCGTAGTTTCTTGGATTCTACAGACCAGGTATGCCACATGCTGATCGAATTTTTCTTGTCATTTGGCTTACAGTTGGTGAGGGCCACCTTACAGTAATTATTGCGCAATGTATCATTTTCCCCTGGGTTCAGTAGAACAGGCAAGATTGCTTTCTCACATAAAGCTGAAATTTTCCTACTACTTCAGCTGTTATGTAGCACTACTTGAAAATAAAAAGTCATATCTAGGTTTCTTGCAGCATTACATCCAGCCAGTCTGAGCTATCTCCTTTTCTCCCCTCTGGTTTTTAGATCTGTTCCTGACTGATAGAGCAGTTTTAAGAGCTATCACAACAGTAATAAATCCTCCTCGTAATTACTCGTATTTTTGTTGAGCCAGCTGACAAAAGAAACTATGTAGACAGCTGTTCTGGGCTAAATATTCACTTTAGATGAACAACATTGGAACTATCACCAAGTTTTGCAAGAGGTGAATACTGTGGGTCGACACCTACTTCCACAACAGGACAAGTGCACCAACAGTGTGGTGAATCTACCTTGCAATAATCATAGTCTGGCAAGATGTAAGCAATTTTGAGTATCACCAGATGGTAAAACAATCCTCTGTTTGCTCCATGTGGTACCCACCTCAGTGACCTTTTGACATGCGTATGTGTGTAGGTTACAATTATAATTAAGCAGGACTAGAGATTAGTTGTGAGAAAATAAATAACTGTGCTGAAGTAAATTCTAGCACTTGTATTCAGAAGACATAGCTCATCTCACAACCTACCAGGAGATTCTGGCATTACACCTGCATATTACTGACAATATTATGAAGTGGCTGGCAAAATTTTAGGATAATATTAGCAATGCTTCTTGCAAAGAGGATCTTGGCAAATCAAAACAAAATCTATTGTTATCATTGAGAAACTGCCCTAAGAATTCATACAGCTAGTGTCTGATCTCAGTCCTCACCTACCCCTCACACACAGCAAATAATACAGGTTGCCCATCCAGCTGTCCTTACCCCCAGTGGCAACCAGTCAGATACTGTGCCCTGACAGCATGGGAGTATTGAAACATTTACAAAGTGACTCATGTGAAATACAGTGATCTTCTACAAATAAAAAGTTTCATTTACTCCACATGTGCTATCAAAACATGAATGTTCCATTGCAGTATAATATATTAAACCAATGATAAGCTTTTGTGTTATTACTACAAGGCATTAGGGAGATGACAATTTGAAGGTTTTCACTGTGGAACTTTGTGGTTTCATCACAAAACCATCAATGTTTGCATCACATGTGATTCATGGGATATAGGGTATTTGTCCCTGATGCTCTGAAAGTGCTAAGTCTCTTTATTTGGACAGTTATTATCTTGTATGTTTTTTTCTCCAGGGAGTATGGTGGTGGTTTAGGTTTCAAGTACTCTCTATCTTGTTCTTTTGGGATAAAGTAGAACATCAAGTAACACCCCTATCACGTGCCACAACCCTCAAGCCATCATCAAATGTGTTATTGAAGACATTGCTAGTGGAAGTTCCAACACTGAATATACCAAGATGTCCCATTGGAACAACCTTCCCATAACAAAAGTGAATGACACAGCAAATATTGTAGTCTTTTGCTGGACAGTCATGGTTCAAAGTGGTAGAATTGTTGCAACACTTATGTTCCTGATTCATATGCAGGTTTCTGATATTTCTCATGGAGTTCCTGTCCTTTAAATGACACAGTGAAATCCCACAACAAAGCTTGTGATATTTGGGACTTATGGCATCATGTCAAGATTGATTATATGAACAGTAACACATGCTGTTAACCCTTATGAACTTCAGTTTAATATTATATCTCTTAACTGCATCGTACCATTTTAGTTATTCATAATTTTCCTCAAGATTGTGTTGCCTCATTTCTACCAGCCCTTCTTAATTGCTGTGTAACGTCAGAAAAATAACTTATGATAAACAATAACTTACTATAGTGTTGTGAGAATATATGATATTTAGTGTGCCATTAAAAAGTCTATCAGCATCTCCACAGCACAATGTCAGGATTTCCTAATTTTGTGACTTTTTGGTAATAGCTAAGTTATTTGACATGTTTCAGTTGTGTGGCACCCACTAACCACATGAAACATTTATCTTGCCAAAGTGAAGTGACATGCCTGCCTTAATGAAACTGGGAGACATACAGTACGTAAAACTGTAATGGAAGGATATCTAGGGAGCATCCACACGCTAACATGTGGTTAATGAAGATGGATGGCCGGTCTTTCCAGTAGTAAAGGTACCAGCCACCACCATACCATATACTAGGGAAATTATTTTGAAATTCCTGGGGACATGCTGCTCTGCTGTATAGTTTAATGATAATGACATCCAATTGGGTAAAATATTCCAGTAGCAATGTAGCCTCCCATAAGATCTCTGGGAGGGGGCTACTCTGGTGGATATCATCAGGGGAAAGAAACAATATCACTACAAGTGAGAGTGTGGAATGTTAAGTCCCTTGATTGATTAGATGAGTCAGAGAACATGAAATCAGTAATGGATAAGTTGAAGTTTGATACGGTGGGAATTAGTGTGGTGCATGGGAGGAAGAAGAACATTTCTGGTTAGGTGAGTGCCGAGTTATCAACACAAAATGAAATAGAAGTAATGCATGAGTAGAAGTAATTATAAATAATAATACAGAAATGTAGGTAAACTATTATGAACAGTACTGTTGACTCAGTTCCGCAGGCAACACAGATAAAAAGGCAAAACTATCCATAATTGTACAGGCACATATAATTACTAGCTCTGTCAATTATGAAGAACTTAAAAGAATATATAAGCTTGTACCTAGATAAAATTTTGAAGTGGAGCAAGCCTTTAACCATTAGGACTAAAAATAGTGAATGTCACAAAATCGAGAAACATAGTGCCCTATCACTACACTCATAAATTCTTGAGTGTAGCAATATGTGGAGATACCAATGGAATCATCACACTGGTTCAGTTGTAGGTACAGCAGTCAGTCCATTGCTGGGATACCACAGAAATCCAATGCTTTCAAAACAATTGTGTGACTCACCTCAGAACATTGCTGAAGGGTGTGTGATGCATATCAAATAGGTCTAACCAGGGATCTTTTACTTCACATTGCTTTGCAAGAAACAGATGTAGATCTAGACATAGTGGTCACACTCATCTGTGAGCATTTACTAGGTGAAAAATGATAAACGTTTACCATGGACATACACAGTAAATGCAGAATTGAATTATTTCCTAAAAATGATTTTGCAACCTCATGAGTACAGCCTTCCTATACAACAGGTCAAGTGGCTAATACAGTTCAAACACCAAAAAAGCATAGCCACAATTTGGGATGAGAACATCTTGTGCCAGGAAAAAAGAGCTTTACTGAACACAAAGGAAGATCTGATAGTGCACTACAGACAGTAAAGCAGAATATTTCACTATGCACAGTTTGTTGTCTTCTGAAGTAGTTAGAGCTCTATCTACCTTGCACAAGATACTTAAGTCCAAGGAGTTATTCTTCCCTTGCTCTTACTTCCACTCAGTATCATGGTTCTTTAGAGGAAAAGAATATTAGGAAAATTATTAACACAATTGATAACATTTGTCCTGTAATTTCTCTCTAATTCTGTGGTGACAATACTTTCCTTCTATGATATAAGCACAACTGATAAGTATTCATTTTACTGTCATTGCCAGATAAATCACTGTCCGTTTTTCTCCCAAATCAGCCAACTTTGCAATGTGTGCATTAAGTCCTTTTGGGGAACTGTACTGTGTTAGATTTCCCAAATTCAGACATTGGTAATCCTAGGCATCCTTGGTTAGTAGCTTCTCAAGTCACAAAAGATGACTCACCAGTTAAGTCTTCATGGTCTTACTAAAGCTGACTACAGCTGCTTTATGAAATTTAAGAACATGATGGTGGCCTGTAAACTGTCAGTACAACAAGCTTATGTTTCCCAATCCACATTGCTGACACAGTATTCAAAGAGGTGTTCACCCCAACATTCATTAATCTGAAGGGGCTTAAACTTGACTCCAGTTTTTGGGTATATAACCACTCACCGTTTCCTCTTACTCATTCTACATGGAAGAATATTAGCTTGTACCCATCACATTGAATTTCTATGACTTCCATGTCATATTCAATTAGAATAGTTAGCACTATACAGCTGCTGACACTTCACCTGCACTTTAGTTTGCTTCTTTTTAATAAAAGAAGTAAACTGTTTTTATTAAGGAACCAATACACAAACCAGCTGTTTTATAGAATGTGTTACTAACCCTACTTGTTTGTAATATTTTTACTTACAAATAATAATGAACACTCAATCATGCTGAAGATGAACTCACTTAAGGTGAACACTTGGTTAACACCAGCGAAATATCTGTACTGGCAGTGATGTACATGATATTATACAATGTTTTAATGGTTAGCAAATTTCAGTCAGCATGAATTACAAACTGTTTTTTAGTCTGTTGCATCATTACATTTTTCATTAAACCTGAATTGTCAACGTTTTTCTCTTTTCCTTATGTTTCTCTAGCTGACCTTTATGCATATCATTGCTCAACAATCGCCATCAACAAGGAAAACAATTGTGACACCAACAGTGTGGAAAACTAGATTCCATCAACAAGTGCAATTCCATGCTGAGATGTGCTTTTATATTCTTTAAACAGGGCCACTATTAGTAACATTGAGTTCCAAGCAGTGAAAGGGTTGTCATGCAATAGGAAGTACAAAGCATAGATCAACAGGCGAAATTAAATATTCTGCAGGAAGCAGAACATGGTGTATTGAAAAACAGCACAACTGGCATAAAGCTTAGACTCAGCAAATTTAGATTATCCACACTATTTAAATGAAAAGTTCTTAATTCTGCTGCACTGGGTTCCAGGTGCAAATCAAAGTGATTTTACAGTGTTATGCATGAACATGCTGAACATTTACTTTTACAATGGTTCAAGCTATATGTGCACTTCCAATGTATCTAAGTGGAACTATAATTCAATGAACAACAAATGAGGCTGCAGAAAAAAATTTAGACATTAAAAACAGACATCAGGTGTTTTGCTTGCTGACTGTGTAAGTTCCAAAATAGAAGCCTAATTTCATGCTCAGTGATTGGCAATGAAATGAATAAAGTTGATGAAGAAGGGGCAAGTATTGGTTGCATGAATTTGACTAAGCGAGAGAAAAGTTTGCTATGTATTACGCCAGCAATGCAGGCAAAACTAAGATTTCTTTACAACTTCTGCCAAGTCAAACCCACAAAATAAAAGATGACATGTGGCATGGTGGGGCCAGCAGTAAATAATGTTTTTAACTTTTGTAATTGTCTGTAATTCATACAACATAGATGAACAACAATCTTGGGTGATCAATAAATCTGAGAAACTGATATGTTTGAAGAACATGAAATTAATGCTTTACCTTGCATCTACTCTCATTATTGGAAAGCTTGGATTGACAGTTAATGATAAATGGCTTTTTTGTTTTAATATTAACTAATTTAAATGTTCACTTTTTACTACCAAATATGTTAAGTTGCCTTCTGCCTTTGAATCAAGGCATTACTGCTGCTATGAAGACATTGTATCACAAGCCATTTGTGCTATCCTTATTGCTGAAAACGAGATGGAAGCATTGGATGCAATACAAGCTGGGGATCAGTTCCATCAGTTTCCTCATAACACTTACAGAACTGTTTTAGCAATGACTGGAGACATTATGTTGGCAAGTTAGATGGTGACAACAATACCACATCACCTGACTATGGATTATTTTGCAAGACATTTAAAACCCTGAACCTGTTGTACAAACATTTCTGTCTGAGGTGCAAAATATATCAGAAGAATGTGAGGAGGGCAAGGCCATTTTGCCTACACCATGAAGTGTTAAATGCCTTGGACACTTTAGAAAGTTTTGCTGCAACATCTGAACAGACAGTTTTACATACATTCTTACAGCTGGCCATCTAGTTAGCAAGCATTTTTGTTTCTTTCTGTGGCAGCACGATGTATTGAATGTTTGCCATTAGAAAATTATCTGCAAGTGCAATTTTTCAGGCATTTTTGTTCCTCTCTGTGACAGCACAATATACTAGATTTAGAACATTATTGGAGTGTACGTTACAGTACAGTGTTTAATGTAAGGGCTTTAGTTTTCATTTTTGCTGTTTGTGTTGTTATTGCAAACCTATGTTATAAATGGGACTGATGTACGTTGTAATATCGTAAAGTTCCTTTTTAATCCTTTGCAATAATAGAATAGTGGATTTAGTAGTGTTTTCTCTGATAATATGCATAATATTGCTGTAGTCTGTATATACTGTATGTATATACAGCAAATGGTTAATATACAGAAAAAATGGAACTCCAAAAACAGAACTTTTTAAAAATAACTTCTTGTATTTTGGTCCCTAGGGGTTATTATTTTTCTTTCACATGGAGTAAATAAAAATTTATACTGCTCAAAAAATTCTGCAGTGAATAATAAAAAACGTACCTTAAACTATCAGATGCATTTCTTATTGAGGCTGCCACCTGAAAGAATACAAAGAATTACTGGTGGTTTAAAATTGATGAAACAGTAAATAAATAAAATTGTATTAACACCCACTAACATCTGACTGTTCCAAACAATAGTTGGAAATATTATTATCAAAGAGACACAACATAACTGTAGCAGTTACTGAAGAAAATTATAAGTAAAAATTAACACATCATTTCAGCACTTTGCTTTTAGCTTTGTAAATAATTATAAAGACACTGATTTATTTGAAAACAAATTTCCTGTTTGATACTTCAAAATTAAAAGCGTGAAACATCATTCACCTGCCATGCACATACAGTAAGGTGAAGTACCAGAGAAAAATGTAAAAAATCGTCTGATTTTTATTGATGAAACAGGTAAAGAAAAGAACTGAAAAAAGTTCTATCGGAACTGCTATTGAACGTATTTTTTTCACAACTGTAGCATTGAATATTATGCCATACTCTTGAGATAGCTCACTGCATGGAACATCAAAGTCGTTAAATGTCACATCAGTTTCATCTACAGAGGAAATTATGGAGTACAGCATGACATGAAAGTTATAGGAATAATTACACGAAGTGCTGTTATTTTATAGGCATATAAATGACAAAGATTCGTGTATTATCATAAATAGGAAATAAACAACATGGTTAACATGAGGACAGTGTCCTCCTCAAATGATTGAATGTACATACAATGAATACCTATGAAGTATCAATGAGCATGTGGACAACTACAATAGCTGTAAAATAAGTGTTACTCGAGTCTAGCAGAAGACCATTAAGATCAAGGATAATCTAAATATTCAGTCATCAAACCCAGAGATGATCACCTAATGAGTAACATGTCAGATTAAACAAACTATTTCACATTAACAGTAAAGACTGAGTCATCTCTATATTTCCAGATTGCATCATCATCGTCGTCACCATCGCCATCGCCATCCCATACATTAACTTGTAAGAGATAGTGTCTAAATTTAACATTTTCTTCTTACTCCTATATCCTTCCCAATTTCTTTACATACACAATGTGATCAAAAGTATCCGAACACCCCCAAAAACATAGGTTTTTCATGTTAGGTGCATTGTGCTGCTACCTACTGCCAGGTACTCCATATCAGCGAACTCAGTAGTCATTAGACATCATGAGAGATCAGAATGGGGCACTCCGAGGAACCCATGCACTTCGAACTTGGTCAGGTGATTGGGTATCACTTGTGTTATATGTCTTTATGCCAGATTTCCACACTCCTAAACGTACCTAGGTCCACTGTTTCTGATGTGATAGTGACGTGGAAAAGCGAAGGGACACATACAGCACAGAAGCATACAGGGCTACCACGTTTGTTGACTGACAGAAACTGCTGACACTTTAAGAGTGTTTGTAATGTGTAACAGACAGACATCTATACAGACCATCACATAGCAATTCCAGACTTCATCAGTATTCACTGCAGGTATTACGACTGTTAGGTGGGAGGTGAGAAAACCTATACTTCACAGTGGAGCACCTGCTCATAAGGCACACATGACGCAGGTAAATTCCAAATGACGCCTCGCTTGATGTAAGGAGCGAAAACATTGGACGATTGAAAAATGTAAAATCGTTGTGTGGAGTGAAGAATCAAGGTACACAATGTGGTGACCTTATGGGTGTGTGTGTGTATGGCAAATACCTGGTGAACATCATCTGCCAGTGTGTGTAGTGCCAACAGTAAAATTCGGAGGTGGTTCTGGTGTTGTGGTGTCATAATGTTTTTCATGGAGGGGGCTTGCATCCCTTGTTTTGCATGGAGCTATCACA
Source organism: Schistocerca piceifrons (assembly GCF_021461385.2). NCBI lineage: Eukaryota > Metazoa > Arthropoda > Insecta > Orthoptera > Acrididae > Schistocerca > Schistocerca piceifrons. The sequence goes on along the minus strand of NC_060148.1, from coordinate 138,164,628 downwards.
GCACAGGCCTACATTGACGTCTTAAGCACATTCTAGCTTCCCACTCTTTAAGAGCAATTTGGGGATGGCAATTGCAGCTTTTAACATGATCGGACACACCTGTTCGTAATGCATGGCCTGTGGCAGAGTGGCTACACGACCATAACAAACCTGTAATGGACTGTCCTGCATAGAGTCATAATGTGAATCCTTTAGAATATCTTTGGGATGTTTTGGAATGCTGACTTCATTAGAGGCATCACCGATCGACATCGATTCCTTTCCTCAGTGCAAACGCCTGTTAAGAATGGGTTGCCATTCCCCAAGAAACATTCCAGCACCTGATTGAACGTATGTCTGCAAGAGTGGAAGCAGTCACCAAGGATAAGGGTGGGCCAATACCATATTCAATTCCAGCATTACTTGTGGAGGGCGCCACAAACTTTCAAGCCATTTGCAGCCAGGTGCCCGGATACTTTTGATCACCTAGTGTATGTCCTCTGTGGTCTTCCAAATATTTATATCCATTTCTGTTTTCCATGTGTTGCTGTTTAAGTATGTTTCATGGTCTTTCTTGACTCTTTTTCGATTTACTATGTTATCTTGTGAGAGTCCAACTTCTTCTGTACCTATGATCCATTTTGAACTGTTTTTGCTAGTGCTTGCTACCTCGAAGATCTGCCTTGTGAACCTGTCGTCAGTCATCCTGTGATGCGTCCACAGAGTTTTATCCCTTTTTATCTATAGGTGTCCGTTATTGTTCCTGTCTATCTATAGAAAAGATAAACCATGTCCAATGTATTCTGCAATTAGTTATTCATAAGTTACTGGAAGGAGGAATATTTTTCAAATGATCTACACTCTCATGGTTTAAACTTATACAAACTGTTTAACATCCAGAAGGGTCACAGAAAGTATGGTTAAACATACTGTTACAAATTCCGTTTGGATTCTATTCACAATAATAAGCAAATAACAGTTGCTAATCCACATCAAGTGGAATATCACAAGAGTACTGTAAAGATATTAATTGCACTTAAGTCAAGAAAACTCACAATCTGTGCCTGTCCCACAGTAATGCATTTCTTACATCAATTACACAAATACATTTTTATCACTCTACATGCAATAAATCAGAGATGGGAGTGCTTACAGTATTCTCAGTTCCACCCACCTCCAAATTTAGTTCAGGATCCTCCTTTATAAAATCATTTGGCCGAGAGATTACCAAATTATCTTCAAGACACTGAAAGAGAGAGAAAGTCTCAGTTAAAACTACTTGTACCCTTCTGTACTTATGACATGGCTCCCAGTATTTCTTTTTTTTATGAATATAGCAGTTATTCTGCCAACATATATCACCATAATTTCACACTGTGCTATACTGCACTAATTTTACACATAATCAGTCAGTACATAGCGTACTTCATGGTGCTTACTGACCCTTATTCTTCATTTGGGAACCTCACACTTTGCCCATAGCAAGAAGAAGAGAGTGTGCTTACTCCCTGTGCATTAATGTAGTTGGACAGGAGATGTGGCGAGCCTGAGAACTACAATGAAATGAATACCCCTAGCTGCATACAGGCATTGATATAAATCAATGGGGACAGTTGAAAGTAAGTGCCCCAACTGAGACTCGAACCTGGGATCTCCTGCATACATGGCAGATGCTCTATCCATCTGAGCCACTGAGGACACAGAGGATAGTGCAACTGCAGGGACTTATCTACTTATCTCTGGCACGCCTACCGTGAGACCCACATTCCCAACCTATTGTCCCGTACTATACTCATAGTGCCCCTGCCCATTATACTCATTACTCGCAGCTTTTTGCCGATTCCCGTAAGAGTTCAGGCACTGTTTGTGCATCCGCGTAGAAGGAGACTGTCAAATGGCCAGTGAGCCTTGAAGATGGTATTTTTTCTTTTGTAAATTTCCGAAACAACAGGTAACATCTCCATACACCCAAGAACTACGAATAGCACTGTCACTTGAGACTCAAGTTGACATGTAATCGGATGGCGTTTGTTGCTTCTGCCTCAATTTATTCTGAGAGTTTGTTTAGGACTTGTGAGTGAATGGTTAAGAGTTGAAGGCTGTGGTTATAAAGAGGTGGTGAGAGTTGTAGTTACTGGTAATTATAGAAGAAAACGAACAAAACATGTCCACGTTTCTCGATCCAGTGACCCGATATGGCTGAAGAGAAACTAAGGGTAAATATTTTGTAGGTCTCCAAAAACTAAAGTATAATTTCCAAATGGTTGACAGCAATTCCCCAGAAAGACAATCTGACTCAAGAGTTGTTTTGTCTGTTATTCTCATTTTAGTGAGGAACAACAAATCTCTATCATCAGTAAACAAGTTGAAATTGTAAGAAATGGGTGATCTTACAAAACGAGAGCGGCTCAGTGGTTCCTCGTGTATTTCCCAGTTTACTGAAATATCTGTCGAAAATATTACACAAAAGAAAATCGTCCGTCAAGCACTCGCTAAAGGGAATCTGTGGAAAGAAGACAGTAAACAAGCTGCAGTTTCGATGTCTGCCAGTGCTGCTTTTGCTGAGGAAAATATAGGGAGCGTATCAGTACTGAATGGAGTAGTAATCACATTAAAACGATGTTGATGTACCAGGAACTGGAAACTGTCCGATTATGTGATAACTTAAGGACAGAAAATGCCGAAATAAATCTCTTCCAAAAGCAAGTCTTTGATGAAAACCATCAAATGGCTCAGTCAAATGTCCTAGATCATTGTAAACCCAGTAAAAACAGAAAATCATATTTGCCACTATGTTAAAGAAATGCCAATTAAAAAAAGAATGCATTATGTAATGTGACAATTAATTCATTCTGGATACCGGTCCCTTGAACATTAGCAGCTCAAAGAATATAGACATTGAAGCACGCATTGTTGCAACAACCTTCGAAAACATCTCCAAAATTAAATGATTTCAAATGCTCATGTGAAATTAACAAATAAGCTGTAGAATAATTAAGAACTATTTTCGGAAAGAACGAATAAGAACAAAGATACGCTGATTTTTGATGAAGTAAAGCACAAGGAAATTTACATTTCAGTAACACTTTGCTGGAAATTTGTTTCGTCAGTTTATGGGTATATACTTCGGACGACTGTAGTAGTAACTTTGCCTATCATTGCTTTGATGCGTAACAGTAGTCACCCTATTTTAGTGTACTCGAATCACAATGTCACTACTAGTGATGTCTAGCATATACTGATTCAAGTAATTATCCAGCTAGATCAAGCCAGAATGACACTTGTTGCATTCACTTTTTATGGTACAGTACAGACAATAAAGAGGTCCAGCAGTGTCTAGGAATTACTGACATAAAAAATAAAGTTCCTTGCTCAATATCAAATGCAGTTGACAAGACCAGAAGAATATGGGAATTTTCGTACGCTATCCACGTCATGAATTGAGTAACAAATGGTTGATGTGATAAAACTGATGTACTTTTTAACAATGGCATCAACAACTTCAATTATCGACAAGATAGTTCTCCAGAATCAACGGGATTATTTATTAGATAGATGAAAAACTTAGCCAACACACTTTTATTCTCTTGGTGATGCCTTGTACAAAACGCACAGGCTCACAAAAAGTTGATGAAATGGGGAAGCGTTCTAGCCAATATAGTAAAAGCTTTGGTTCTGAAAGAACACACTGGCCGCTAAGAGTAACCACTAATAGTACCTTAGAAATACCTAAATACTTATGGAAAAGAGGTTACATCTCTCTCCCAACAGCAGCATCATTTCGGTATCTCTAGGTCTCCGAGTTGCAATCGTCACCCATCAGTAAAACTAATTCTGCTTGGACAAGTTACAATTTGCTTGCCAGTACATTCCTGTAAAACTTTCATTGTCTGTTGCAGAAACTGAACATAAACACGGATTTTCGTTGACGTCATGCATAAGAGATATGCAGGTGTTAGCTGGATATTTGCAACAAAAGAACGAATACAGAGTTTTGGAGCAGAAAACATATTTAAAAAAAACTTTGTATTCCATATAATATCGAAGATCCACAATGTAGGTCAGTCTGCTAATTTTGCCATTGTAACACATACTTCTGTGGGTCACAAGTAGACGAACTGACATCTCACTGTGGAGCTACTGAACTAGGGTAGTCAGCACGTTTCCTCTTCTACTCAATATCGTTTGCCTGCAGTTACAGTGTTGTTTCTTCCATCCACTCGTCCTTAATTTTTAATTAAATCACCTGCCTATTTATTCCTGTTTGGATTTATCAGGTTAACATTCTCATGCTCACATCTCTGGTTTGAATATTTTCTGGCGTATGAGACTTTTTCAACAATGTCATTTGCAACACTGTTTTTTCTTTCTGTCGAGATATCATCATTGTCTCAGAATGGACAAAAGATCATAGAGATAAGATTTTCTCTCAGTTGTGTTTACAATACTTAAGAACTAGGTTGATAGACCAACCCTGGGGCTGTAACACTATTCTAAGCCTAAATGTTAGTGTTGCTGGAGATACTAAGTTAAGTGACAATCATTTTCAGAGTATCAGAGGTTTGAATGACTAATGCTGCCTCATTTAACATCCAGCTGTAAGTTTGTGCCCACACAACAAAATTTCTCTACGGTTGTAAATGAGATTTCCAGTATGCACTGGGTCACTTTGAACCACTCCTGAAGGCAGAGTCAACACGTATGGCTTCTTAGCGTTTTGGACTACAAACCTCACTGTTATGTCACGTGCCATATCAAGTTGACGTCTTTGCTATTTCCAATAATCTGTCAAATATTATGTTGAGCATTCATGGTGACAAGTAGACTCTTGTCCCAAATCGGTACGCATTTTAAATGTACAGGGCATCTTCTCTCTCATATTTGTACCTTTGCTCTTGTCCCTGTCCATCTCCTCACTACACCCACTAACTTTTTTGGATTTGAACACTCCCTCACACTGTTGTGTAACCTCTCTCTGTGACCATTGTCCTGTGATAAAAAAATCTATTAACACTGAAGAAATGTGTTAGTTAAATTCCTTGCACTTCTCCCATTCTCTCGTAATATGGAGGCTCATTGAAAAGTAATGCTGCCGAATTTTTTTTATTCTGTTCTCATTATCAATTGAAGTGTTACTTATCATGCATATTGCGTGGTCGAATTCCCACTTCATTGACAAGTTGCAACATTACTATTATGCAGCTAATTGTAGTGTGTAACATGGCAGTGTGTAATGGAACTATGTTATTGCATGCGAAAGAGTGTGCTCTAATCAAGTTTGTAACTGCACAAAATGGGCCTTCAATTGAATCCACAGAAGAACGAAACCAGTGCATTGTTTTCACTATGTCAACGTCGGTAATGTCAAAACATTCAGTTGTTCATACTTGTAATGAAGCAAACAGAACTCCTAACCTCAGCTCAAAGTGGACAGCTGCATAGGCCAACACTTAAAGACATCTTTGAAGAATTAAGTCTTATAATGATAAAGTTGTGCAAGTAGAGGTGAGGCTGTGGCTCCATCAACAAAGTGAACAGCCTGCAGCGACAGTATCAATGAACCAATCACTCACTGGGAGAAATGTTTTCATTGCTAATGTGGCTTTGTTGCAACACAAACATGTAGAGATGAAGAATAAAGGAGTAGAATGTTTATAAAGTTTTATTCAAAAATCTGTACGAGTTTTCACATAAATTTGGAGGCATTACTTTGCAACATGCCCTCATAAACATGATTTAAAGTTCACATTGCTGCCTACTGACATCCAATTGCTTCTACAGTTAAACTGTGCAAGGCAATTTACATCATGTGTCAGAGTATTTGTGATACCAATACAACTATCTCTTTCCAGTAACCCACAACAGAGGCAATATTGTAGAAACATCTCACGTTTGCAAAAACAGTTTTGTAGTTCAGGTGCTTGTGAATGCAGTGCTTGTATCAACAAGTGTCAGGACGCATATGTTGGTGCTCAAAACTGTAATTTAGACATCACAGTCATGTTGTCCGATACTGGAATAAATATTATGTCACACTGTTCTTACAGAATTCTGTGCAGATGGATGTATAGCATATAGTTCTCAAAAAACACATTACCTACCAGTTCTGAGCTGCCTCCTTTGTACTACATGTGTATAAACTATGCACCACACAAAATGCACACACTAATTACACTCCATTTACAGTACCTATTTGACATACATAACATTAAAATTGGTATTCTTTGTCCACGAGAGGGGAGGGTACTTCTGACTGGTTTGATGTGGGCTGTCATGACTTGGGGTCCTGTGCCGGTCTCATCATCTCATAGCAGCAATGGTATCCAACATCTTCAACTACTTGTTTGGTATATTCCAATGTGTATTACCCTTTAGTTTTTGCCCTCTACAGCTCCATCTAGTGTCACACAAGTTGTTCTCTGTTGTCTTCATATACACATCCTATTACACTGTCCCTTCCCATCAGTGTTTTCCGTAAGTGCCTTTTTAGTAATTCTATGGAGAACCTCATTCCAGTCACCCAGTCATACCAGTTCAATTATTTTGATCAGTCTTTTGTAATAATACATCTCAGATGGTTCAGTTATTTTATTTTCTGTATTCCCCCTCCATCTAGCCAGTAATGATTCTAGCTCTTCTTGTTTTACAAAGCTAGATACTATTACTAAAAACACAAAGATATACAGTGATCTGACAGAACATTATGATCACCTAACTAATAGACAGTATGTCCACTTTCAGCATGAATAACAGCTGCAAGGCATTGTGGCCTGGAAGCGATGAGGCCTTGGTAGGTATTTGAAGGGAGTTTTTGGGGGGGGGGGGTGACCAATGAGCTCTGAAGCTATGTTCAATCACATCCCATAGCTATTCGATTGGGTTCATATCTTGCGAGGGGGGGGAGAAGGAGCCAGCACATCAACTGGGACTCACCACTGTCTTCCTCCAACCACTCCATACTACTCCATCACACTCCTACCCTTGTGACATCATGCATTGTCTTGTTGAAAAATGCCAGTGCTGTCACGAAACGTTACTTATGAAGTGGCATATGTGGTCCGCAACTAGTGTATGATAGCCTTTGACCATCACTGTGCCCTACCTGAGTTCCATTGGATCCATGGATGGCCACATGAATGATCCCCAGATCATAATGGAGCTGCCACCTTTTTGTCTCTAGCTGTAGTACGAATTTCAAGACAAAGAATTGTTCCCATGGAAGATGACAGATCTGCGCCCTCCCACTGGCATGATGAGGGGGTTCATCAGACCATGCAACATACTGCCACTGTGCCAACGTTCAGTGCCAGTGGTCACTTACCCATTTCAGTTGTAGCTGCTGATGATGTGATGTTAACATTGGCATGTTCAAGAGCCATAGGCTGCAGAGGTCCATCAGCAGTGTTTGTGCACTGTGTGTTCAGACACCCTTTTCTCCAACCAGCATTAAAGTCTGATGTTAGTTCTACCACAGTTTGCTGCCCATCCTCTGACCAATCTGCCTAGCTTATGAAATCTGACATCTGTAACGAGGGGACATCACCCAGCTCCACGATGTCTGGATGTTCTTTCACTTTGGTTTTGCCACAGCACTCCAACACCTGACAAGTTATACATTTTCCGAAATACTCGTGCTGAACCTCTGGGCTATCACAGTCAAACTCAGATCACACAAAAATGGTTCAAATGGCTCTGAGCACTATGGGACTCAACATCTTAGGTCATAAGTCCCCTAGAACTTAGAACTACTTAAACCTAACTAACCTAAGGACATCACACACACCCATGCCCGAGGCAGGATTCGAACCTGCGACCGTAGCAGTCCCGCGGTTCCGGACTGCAGCGCCAGAACCACTAGACTACCGCGGCCGGCACAGATCACACACCTTCTCCATTCTACACATAGAGGATGCTCACTGATACTACATGTACCATGCATGTGTGACAGTCATCCTTTGCCAGGTGACGCTGTTATCACATGGATGGGTTTATATTGATACTATTGCAGAGGATGGAAATAAGCGGTTTTAACGGTATATAATTAATTTGTAACTTCAAAATGAAATGGGTTAAAATCAAATATTAAAGGTTTGTACCACATTCAAGTGCAATACAGTAATATTAACATATAAATTATTTACCAGGGTGTGTGGGTATGTGAAGAGTGGGATGTGTTTAGTAGAAGCACAATGGAAAGTAAGTTGCAGGATTGTGTTCATACACTACACTCATTAATAAGCCTGCAAAATGGTGAGCAGGAAATTTCACACTCTCTTAACAGCACTGTTACAAAAATTAAGAGCAGGGTATTTCACAAAATTATATCGACTCTTCCACAGTTTGGTTAATGAAGTACTGGGGACCCAGTAAGAAGTTATGCCCATGGCATGGGCAGGGTAAGCGTGAAGGTGTTTTGTTTCTTTTCAACAACATGCATTAACACTTCACTAATAATGGTAATATAAGTAACATATGGACAAAATCTCTATGAATATCTATACTGTTTTACACTGCTAGAGGGAGAAATTTTGTGTGTTATCCAGTACAGTAACTAAAATGTTCTTCCAGGCAAATCAACTTCCCCCACTACAACTGTAGCTCGATTTTCAGTTTACATACAGTCTATACCTCCCCAGCATTCCCTGTCCAGTCCTCTTCTGTAAGTAGACAAAATAACTTCACTCAGCTGGCATTTATACATGGTGATTTTTTCCACCGTGTATAAACTCTAGGGATGGATTGATGAGAGGATGCAGAACAAAGAAGGTCTAATGAACTTATGACCAGAACACATAGTTTCCTTGCTAGAGACCATTTATGTAATCATACAGAGACTGCGACCTAGACTGTGCTGTACCAAGCTGCCACAGTTACAATAAGTACTGAAATGGTTTCCATGTGACTCACTGCATGTAAGTACGTGCTGTAGCATGTTCTGTCACAAGCTGTTTGGTCAAGCTGCAACTAAACAGTGGCAAAGCCAGGATGAATACACTGCTCCAATGTCTCCACATCTGGAATGGGCTCTGCATATACAGTACTTCTGAGATAACCAGAAATCTAATGGGTTGAGATCTGGTGAATGAGCATGTCATGCAACTGGACCCCTCCCCCCCCCCCCCCCCCATGAAATACAGATACATGTACCAGTGGAAACAACTGAGAGGGGTCCAGACATTAACAGTGAAGTGGGCTGGAGCACCATCATATACAGCCACATAATCCTTTGTTCACTGATCCTGATGATTCACTGTCACCATACCACAGGGGCTCTGCATACTGTCCCATAGATGACTTATGAAAGCTGGCGATACCACTCTGCATAAAGGTGACCTCATCTGTGGATAGGATGGATGACAAATTTTAGAACTGTGGTTGTCTGGTGAAGGGACTAGAGACGAAACTGCTCCTGATGTGGAAAATCTGTCACTAGCAAGCAAGCCCTGTTGTCTTAAGAGTTAATGGTAGCAACAATTGTCATAGAGAATGTTCCACATCGTCATCTGGGCTACACTGTACTGGCAGGCCGACTGTCTCGAACTAACACAACAGTTGCCTTCCACAGCGTTAATTACATTTTCCTCCAAGCCTGGTGTCTGCATATTTTGGGTACACCCTTCATGATTTCCTGCTTCCTGAAACAATCCTGTCTTAGACAAACAGTGAAACACTGTTGCCAACATTGAATGGTGTGGTTGTTATTGGCGGGGATAGGTCTCCTGATACAACCCTGCTATCCATCGCCATTCGCCTTTCCATAAGGAAACACCACATTTGCAAGCTCTCAATACGAATATGGAACGATTGTGTACAATGCTGTATCACATCCACTACAAGGTAAGTCAATAAGAGAAGTGAATCGGACACTTTACCAATTACTATGTTAGGAGAGGATCCTATGGCAAGATGTATGAGAAACAGTATTACTTTCTAGTAGGAAACCATGCATACAGTAACTGGGGCTGGATGATATGGTACATATTAGAACACACACTATGTGACAATGTGTGATTCAATAAATGGTCTCTAGCATGGAAATCATGTATTTCAGGACATAGGACCTTTTCTGTATTGTATCCCCTCATCCATCAATCCCTGTAGTTTGTAAATGGTGGAAAAAGCGCTATATGGTGGTGTTATTTTCTGATTATTAAATCAATACTCACTGCATGTATTATGTGAGGTAATGTGTAAAATACAAGCCTGAAATTAGGGCCGAAAAGTACTTAGTTTGTAGATGTGATAGTGTTGGTGGCAAAGAGACTGGATTGGTAAATGTGTCACCTTGTTGCTGTCTACCATTGAAAGCATGTTGTAAAGCTGTGTAATTATGTTGCTGTCACTTGGTGAATTAACAAATCATCAGAAAGGTACTGCAGGGCTCTCACTATTAATTGTGTTAGTGATAGGATGCATAAATCATTTACGTTTAGGAGTAAGTGGAACTTAATGCAGTTGTGAAATGGGTTCCACTGAGTGGACCTACGTACCATACATCCATAGTGTATCTTCCAAGATGGGTGTGAGCATGTCTGATGTAATGGGACTGACCATATTCCATGTAGAACAGTAGTCTGCTGTAATGCATTGCTTGTCTTATGCTGAAATAGCTTACGTTCTACAACAGGTTACCAATCTCTGTTGTAGATAAATGCAATTTAAGACTCTGGGTCTCTTCAGATGTTGGTAAGCAAAAGCTGAAGAGGTGCATTTTGAAATCCCTGATGCCATGAAAAATATTCCAGAAAGGCATAGAAAAGACAAAGAAATTGACATAATCACATATATATTGATGGAGTGTTACAATTCAGTCAGGCTCTTCAGTGTGGGGGACACTAACAGCTCCTCTGTTGAGATTTTATTTACATAATACCTCACCGAACAACTGCAACAAAGTACTTCCTTAACAAACCGAAAATAACTCCACTGTACAAACATGAGCTCAGTGAAGTTATTTTGTCTACTCACACAGGCGAACTGGACAATAAATGCTGGGGAGGTATAGTCTGTCTAAATTGAAAAGCAAGCAGCACTCATGGTGAAGGAATTTTCACCTCCCACAAGAAGGCTGCAACTTCCATAAAGGATGACACAATCAATTTCCCTTCTAACAGCGTAGAACAGTCTGGAAAGATTTTCAGAGACCCTGTATGTGTTTCTTGTGTTAATGTCATTAGTAACTGATATCAGCTTTCCATTAAGTCTTGACGCATTCTGTGGAAAATAAATGGCCTCCAGGCATGTCTGCAGACTGTGGTAGCGTGCTCTTCATCGGCACATTGTGGAAAGTTGTAATAACTTTGTGAGACAGTGAGACACCGTTTGGTTGCTTCTTGTGACATAGTGGGGTAGATCGAATGGGGAGTCACAACCTTTATCTTTAGTTTGCAGACCTGTGAAGGAAGGTAGAGCATGAACATAATCTGGCAACATATCTTTCCTTTGCTTCTACTCCCCATACCTCCCCATCACCCTGTTGCACTCTCAGAACATGATTTGTACTGTAATATGGCTCTACTACACTTACACATGGTACACAAATTTGATTTTAAACCCCTCCATGTAAAGATAATTAATTTTGTTTAGTTAAAGAAATATTTTTAATAATTGGTTTTTCTATTCCCTGAAATGCAGAAGCTATTACTCATAGATGCAAAGGGAACATTTTTTGCAAATTTCATGTAGTTTGATTCTGTGTGGGGAAACTTTTTCAGTCGAAACTGCAGTTTTTGAGTTACTCGAAATAAAACGTAAAAAGTGATCTTTAAACATCACTGCCCCATCCCAAGACTCACATCCTTCCACTCAGAATTTTTAGCATACTGATCAGGACACTCCCTCTTGGCACTAGGCAAAAATTAGTGGCTACACGATATTTTTCCCCCTAATCGAACATCTTTGGGCTTCACAGACTGGGCTATAAAAAGAGAGTTCAGTGGTCATTAGACAAATGAACACAGCATCCCTTAACTTATCACCATAATTTACAGAATTCCATACTGTTCTCACAATTTCTCGCTCTGTCACCACACCTGATCAGTCCATGTATTGCATCCTCTATACCTTCTAAAGTTTTCTGTGAAATATTGTCATTACTGGCAATCTGCAGCTTAAAGCACTGGATATGAATGAGACCATGATTTGATGTTATTTCTTGTAACATTATCACTATTTTTATGGTGTTACACACACATGTAATATTTATATTGTCTTCTCTCATTTTTCCTTTTCCAACTTTTATATGGGACTTATCTGCTATTCCTATGAAAACTGACCATCTTTATTACAGATAATAGTGATGCAAATGCAAATGGTGGTTTCCATTCATTATACCAATGGTGGTAATGCATACATGAGGTGCAAACATATATGAAGAAAGTATCTGGTTGATCTGCAACCAGTGCCCAGTGACTGAAGTTTCTCACTCCCAGGAGATCACTTGAGATTTTTGTAAGAACTGAAGAAGTTTTCCAATATTAAATATTTCTTATGCCATTCCTAACACATCCCATTGTTCTTCCCCTCATTAGCGTGGTGTTAAAATTTTTTTTCAAATAACCAAGTGTTTCTTCCTCTCACATTATTTAATGGTCTCACTGTGTTAAAAATCCACACAAGTGCATATAAAAAAAAAAAAAAATCGGCATTTTCCTATCTCATAAGGTATCAAATACATTCCTCTGTAGTTCTCTCATGCTCATATTATGCAGTGTTAAGGCAGAAGAAGAGTCACCTGTACTGGATAGTGATGGAACAATTTAATTATAGTATAAAAGCAAGGAATACGAATTTGTTGCTTGCAGGTCATTTGTAATGCTGTTTATATTTTGTCACCATATACCGGGAAAAGCTGCATGAATGGTCAGTCACATCTGGATAAGAGTTCAAAGTGGTGCAGAGATTATCAACTTGCTGTAAATGATCAGAAAAGTGACCAAACTGCTGAGGTCATCAGTCTGCTCAGAAATGTAAAACTGCACTTATATAGCACACTTTGGTACACTGGTAAAATGCAACTAGTCCACAAAGAAGATTGCTTATAAAACAGTTGTACAATTCATACTGCAAGCCTGCTCAGGTGTGTGGCACCTGCACCACATATGACTATCATATCTGAGCACCACAAATGTTCACAAGTTTGTTTGACTCATGTGACAGTGTCATGCAGATGCTAAGAAACGAGACACACCGATGTTTTTAAGATAGATGCCGACTATCCTATGAAAGCCTAGTTACAGAGATTTAAGGACCAGATGTAAGTGATGAATCTAGAAATGTACTACATCCTATTATGTATCACTTCCCCAGGGAACGTAAAGACAAGACTTGACTAATTACGGCATGCACAGAGTCAAATGGCTCTGAGCACTATGGGACTTAACATCTGAGGTCATCAGTCCCCTAGAACTTAGAACTACTTAAACCTAACTAACCCAAGGGCATCGCACACATCCATGCCCGAGGCAGGATTCGAACCTGCGACCATAGCGGTCGCGTGGTTCCAGACTGTAGCGCCTAGAACCGCTTGACCACCCAGGCCGGCTGCACAGAGTCATTTTCACGGCCATTTTCCTGCACTCAGTTTGTGAATGGCATGGAAGAAGCCCTACTTACTGGTACAGTACGAAGTACTATCTGCCATATAAATCTCACCAGATTCCAGAGTATGGATTTTTATGAGGACATGGATGTAAACGCTCTTCACTCTTTTTCCATTTTTCCTTCCATTCACCTATAATAATACAACACAACATCTCCACTGAGTTAGACTCTACACTTCGAGTGCACTGAAAGGCTGTTTGTTGTACTTGCAATCAGTAGACTACCCACACCCCACCCCAACCCCTCTAGACTCAACATATGCTAGGTCATATCCTCTACCCATATCCCCTTCCTTGCTCTCACTTCAACACACACACACACACACACACACACACACACACACACACACACACACACACACACACACACACACACACACACACACACACAGTTCCTGTCCCTTCAGAGTAGTGGCATGTGACGAACTGCTCTGCTAGTAGTCACTAACAGTTAGGAGATACAGATAAAGGTCTGAGACTACTTGTGACTACTTGCGTGTGTATGGATGGACAGAGACTAATCTAGCAGTGCTGAGATTAACAATTCCCTTTGTGTATGCCCTGATTCCTCTTATTTTATCATCATTTCTCCTGATGTAGATGTGTCGAAGCATATTTTGGCATTCAGAGGAAAAAAAGTCGGTGATTGAAATTTTGAGGAAAGAACTCAATACAAAGAGAAACGCCTTTCTTCTGTTTGCCACTTCATCTCATAACATACACATTACACTTTCCCCCCTATTTTGCAATAATACAAAACAAGCTGTCCTCCTTTGAACTTTTTCGGTCCCCTCCATTAATCCTATCTACTAAGGATCCCATACTGTTCAGCAATACTCCAGAAGATAGCAGACAAGCATAGTGTAGGTAGTCTACTTGATTTGTTGCACCTTCTACGTGGACTGCCAATGAAACACTTCAGTTCACCTTCCCCACAACATTTTTTATGTTAAGGTTTTTGTAATTTTAGTCCCTGGGTGTTTTGTTGATTCTACAATCTTTAAATCTGTATGATTTATCATGTAAACCAAAATTCAGTGGCGTTCTACAGTTCTGGTGTGGGGGACCTCACACATTCTATTGTTCAGTTCAACTACCATTTCCCACAGCCTTCATGGCAACAATCAGCACAGAGCTGTTTACAGCCAATTGAGTGATTACAAACTCCTTGCCAGGTCCTTTTATTCCAAATATGATTGTATACATCACTACCATTAATTGATATATCGAGGAAACAACATAGGATAGAAACAAAGTATTTCATGATCTAGGATTGTTAGAGAAATCAATGAAAATATTTCGTAACAAGTATGAAGAATTGACATTACATCGGTTAGAATCAATAGGTTTTCGGTGGAAATATAATGGTAAAAATAATAAATGTAGGTCTTTGAAGAATGAATATAAGCAAAGTATGAAATGTTTGCTGAGCTACTGCACTTGTACTTTGGGTCATGAAGTAACAAAACTGCTATACACTGTTCTGTACATGCATTGGATTTGGAGGCTACCAGACTGAAGCACAGAACATTATTTTGTTTGCAGAAATTGACTGATTGAAATGGTATCCTTATCTATTCATTTCAAAATATACTGTTGAGGTATGACCAGTTACTGTATGTATTGAAAACTGACTAGGATTTAGTGTAATCCATACAGGCATCGTTATATTTCATATGAATGAGTTTATAACTGTCACTGAATTTATGGTAACTAAGTTACATACTGTTAAAGCAGAATTCCATGTACCAGTCTACTACAAAATGGCAATATACATAAAGGAGAGAAAATAAAGCAATATTTTGATATGGGAATGAAGAATGTGCCAAGACCACTATACAACCATACAGACACCAATGAAAGTCAAACACCTTTTTTGGAATGAAGTGTAGCAATGTAATGTAAAGTAATTAGCAATAATGCCAATAATGTTAGTTTAAGCAGTGAAAAATAACACAAGATATGAACAAATGACACTGAACAGATTCAGAAGGATGTAGGTTGCAGTAGGTACTGGGAGATGAAGATTGCACAGGATAGAGTAGCATGGAGAGCTGCATCACACCTGTCTCTGCACTGAAGACCAAAACAACAACACCACCACCACCACCACCACCACCACCACCACCACCAACAACAACAACAACAATAAATAAATCCTTTTGTGATCCACAAGGACTGTTAGTATTAAATGCCATCATAGAGTTCTCCAAGTATAAAGAATGTTTATTACATAGGTTTGAATCGACAGGTATTTGTGTGCACTTCATGGTAAAAATAATGAACTGGTACTTACAGTACTATATAAATTGGAGAGGTCTGTCTACATTCACATCTTAATTCTGCAAACCACTGTGATGTGCACGGCAGTGGTAACATCCCACTGGCTTTTTCCCCATTCTATTCACACATAGAGCGCAGGAAGAATGACTGTTTAAATGTGTTCATGAAATCGGTAATAAATCTAATTTTGACACGACATATATGGGAGCTATACACATGGGACCTCAGCACCAGGTGCTTGTAATTAAAGAGCAGCTACTTGCACAGGTTCAGTATGGAATTTGATCAACATACCAAAGCAAAACTTGGAAGCTGCATTAATGGGGGAACTGGATGACACTGGAAAAAGCCAGTTCCGACTTTGGACACCCCAGTGCAAGATTTGACACTGTACACTGTTTGTCTGACACTATGACATACATGCTGTCATTTGACAATCCATAACATGAGTGAACAGTGTGGCTATCAAGTGAGACCATGGGCTGTTAGTGATACAGTTTTCTGTGAAGAGCAGGAATTACAGTGCTGCACTCACACAGTAAGGTCTGCGGAGAGGACCAATGTCATTAAATGGTTTAAAGGAGATGATAATGAAATTATAAAACATAAGTGAGCTTGGTGCAGCATCTGGAAGAGGGAGGCCCTCTATCTGGATGGAGTTGTTGATTGCTATAACTGACCATGTGACCATGTCCCAGATAGGGCTAGCATTCGTATTGTGTCATGAGAACTGTTCATTCCACAGTGTGGCATGGAGTATCTGACTGACACTTTTATTGATCCCTGTATCATAATGTCATTTTTGTTTTTTGCTGTGTTTTGATTGGGTCAGTTTGGCTGAACCACTAGAGTGCCTATCTTATCTGCTGCTGTGATAAGGTGAGTACACCATTTGTTTGCAAATTGTATTTACAAGCATCAAACAGCAGCGACTTATTTTCAGTTATCTTTGTGGATACAGTTTACTTTCTAATTTCTTGCATGTCTCAATACCTACCAGGCATAGTCAATCATCCTAATAACTGGGTGTAGTACAGTTTTTCCATTTTTGGTATGAATAGGGACTGACTGCTCTGTTCAGATTTGAGCCTAGTTGGTGACTTAGCAAACAGCTCCAGGTGGTGTTGGCTTCGGCCACACAGCTTCAGTCTGTTGCCAATGGGCATCACTATAGAAGACTAGACATCTACTATGTCCCACACATCTCCCGATTGGTCAACTACTGTGGCCCTCCTCGGAACTGCCTGCACTGGAGCTGACCCCTCACCTGCAGTCGAGTCATAAGTAGCTCCAGCAAAAGAATTTCTGAGGGGCTGATCAGAGTTCCATCCCAGATAGTATGACGAACAAGTTCTGGGAGCTATTTGTAGCTGACAAAATTCCTGAGCCAGATGAAGGCATTCCTCTTTTCCAGAACAAGCTTCTCAGTCCACAAGGTCTGGGCATTCACATGGGGGGGGGGGGGGGTTACTGGTAGTTGGGAGTTCCAACATTAGGGGATATGGCTGCTGAGGAGGGGAAGGAATCCATTGTGCACTGTGCACATATAAGGACGAAATTTGGAAGGCATTATCCTAGATGGGGAATTGGTGCTTCCAGATACCATGAAAAACAAAGAGTGCTGCCAAGTGCAGGTAGTGGCTCATGTTGGAACTAAAAAGATGTCTTGCATTGGATTGGAAGAGATTCTCTATGGTTTTGAGTGGCTAGTTGAAGTAGTGAAGACCAAGTCTTGGTTGTGAGATGAAGGCAGAGCCCACCATCTGTAGCATCGTATGCATAACCAACTGTGGTCCTTGGGTACAGAGGCCAGTGGATGGCTCGAATCAAGGATCCAGATGGTTCTGCAACCATATAGGCAGAAGATTCCTTGACTTGCACCATAGGGTGGTGGGTTTCTGGGTTCTGCTTAATAAGTCAGGAGTCCACTATACCCAGGAAGTGGCTCCTGTGTGAAGGGAACTGGGCAGTATTTTTAGGTTCCTGTGGAAGGAACGTGTTCTTACAAACTGCTAGTGAGAAAGTTCAGATAACCAGCTTATGCAACAGACTGTACAACGATACATTGCCAGCAACATACATCTCAGAAGGCTTAAGAAGACAGGATAAAAAAATGAGGGCTCCTATGGAAGCATATAGCCAGTCAATTCTCCATCATTCCAGTTGCAAGTGTGACACAATGTTAATGATCATTGGTGGCCTAAGGTATCATCCATCATGCACTGTATGTCGGCTGAAGAAATATATATCTAGTTGTAGATAAATGTGAAGACTTGGGCGCTCTACCAAATAGTGACTAAAAGCATCATATATTGGCTAGCCGGATTGAAGCTAGGTTGGCTTGTAACCCTCTCAAAACTCACAAACTCACTCAATGGGTCTGCACCTGGGATTATTCAAAAGGAAATCACTTTTGACAAGAATTAGCATTGACCCACTCAAGGCTCACCACACATGATGCAACCAGTTAGGTTTCTGTTAATAACTTGCCTAATGAATGAAAAGCATAATAAATTTAGACAGCGTTGTCTATGGAGTGCAGCAACCTGATGCTAACTTTGATCCAAACAACTGTCAATGTCACGTTAACATATGTTTATTGTTATCTGCTTCGGCTTTTGTTAAAACCATCTTCAGACTTAACGCCCCCTATGGCTGGTGCTGGCAACCGATCACTTCTTCACAATACCATGATCGTGCACAGCACCAGCCATAGGGGTTCAAAAAATTTGAGGATGGCTTTAACATAATCTGAAACTGGTAATAATAAACAAATGTTATGGCAATCTCGACTGCTGTTTTAATCAATGAAAAACCTTATCACGTTTACTATATTTTTATTAAAAACGGCCAGTTGTGGTTTAAATGGCAGGTCATCTCCAGATCTAGGTTGGTGTATGGAAGAATGACGTGCAACAATACAAAAAATTATTTGAGTACCACTATAATGCTGATGCTTACAATGGTACTGCAAATGACATTAAAACACGAAATTATTTGTACTTGTTTCAGCCAGGTGTAGTTTGTCACTGGTGCTAAAAATGTAACATAAAACAGTGTTACACAAAGTAAAACTGCACAAGGTACACATTTGTCAACAACCATAAAATCAGAGGTACTGACAATAGCAACAAGATGATTTTACATAGCTGGAAAGAGGGGTATCTTGATTGCTTGAAGAGCAGCAAATTTATACTTCCAAAAGAAAAGAGTATTAATGAACAGAACATATTTTCCTACACCACTTATTTATATTTATGACAATGTTCTCCAGTAAACAATCGATATCCAGTGGCTCACTACTCCCATCAACGTGGATTTTTTTCATGTCTGCCAGCCATGGAAAGATGGTGGTTGGTGCAGACTGGCCTGCATAAACATACAGGTGTGATTTGTCACACAAATTGCTGTGGCATGTGGTACACCTCTGTGGCCATTCTGTTTCGCCTCACTATTATATTGCAACTGTCTCAATACGTACTGTAATTATTTTCTAAAACACAGCTGTTTTTATAACCAGATTCTGTTTCCTACTTTAATCAGATTTTCAAGTAATAATCCTTTATTCTATAAATGATAAGTTCTTCCAGTTGTGTTTTAAGAAACGAAGTATCCAAACTATACAGATCTGATGTGTGTTTTAAAAGTATGATTCCTATCTCACAAAATATATAAACATACACAGAAACATACACTTTACAGTAAGATTGTTGTTCACATGTGTGGTTTCACTTTTATCATGGGAGACAAATTATTTCAAATTTCAGGATGTTATCAATATCATTGCAAGAATTTCATCTTATGCCACAACCATGACACTGAAAGTGAGTTACCTGTTCCAGTATTACATTCTTTATAACAATTTTTGATCTGATATATGATTTTTCCCTTGACTACCTTAACACTTGTTTTCTAAATGGAGATTTTAATGTGACATTCAGAAGCCAACAAATCAAGATGATAGACAGCTCTCTGAAGATTCTCTTCATTTTCTTCAATTATTATGAATTATATGGATATGAGCAGGGAACATAGTTACAGAAATGAAGACATTAGGAATGAATTGCAAGTTGATTAAATGCACACGAAATGGAAACAGATGGTGGGAACATGTAGATAGAATGCCTGAAAGCAACTTCCTAAACTAATTCTTGATTACAAACCACAAGGGACAAGAAAGTGGAGAAGATAACAGAAGGGATTGGTAGAACATGTTGACCAGCAGAGGTGAAATCACCTAACACATGATGGGAGAAGAACAAAAGGAAGAATCATGTAGTGCATTGTACACAATCAAATGTATTAGATCAACATAATTTCTCTTTACAGATAATAAACTTGAGAACGCGATCGGCTGAGGGCATGTCATCTGCTAAAATGGAAGATGTATCAGGCGATAGCTGTAGACGGGCGCGTAACAGAGTAAAATAGAGGCACTCAAGTAAAAGGTGCCTCACTGTCCACAGTTGAGAGCAATGGGGGCAAAGCGGGGGAGGATCGCCACTTAAAAAGATGTCTATGTCAAAAGACAGTGCCCTGTCCGGAGTATAGTTAAAATCACCTCCTCCTGACGACAAGTTCGGGAGGAAGAGGTCCACGCACAAGGAAGGGCTGTCACGTCCCTCAATCTATTATTGGGAAGTGTAGACCAATGTGCTTGCCATAAAAGAGCAACACGATGACATAAAACACTCTGTAGATCGGCAAAGGGAACCATGCAAACAGCAGGCTGAAGAAGAGAGACTGCAGCCTTGGTAGCTATATTGGCCGCCTCATTTCCACGGATATGAACGTGTCCCAGGATCCAGAAAAACGCCACAGAAATGGCCCCCCCCCTCAAGTGGAGCCAGCCCTAAATCTGGTGGATCAGAGGGTGGACAGGGAAGAGAGCTTGAAGACCGAGGAGAAAGCTGAGCGAATCTGAGCATATAATGTACTGTACACGCTGATGGCGATGGATGTATTAGACAGCCTGGAGAACAGCGAGAAGTTCCACAGTAAAAACCGAACACTGGTCGTGAAGCCGAAATCGATTAGGCATGTCGCCAACAATATAGGCACTCCCAGCACCAAATGATGTTTTTGATCCATCAGTGTAAATAGATGTGACATCCTTCATTTGCGCACATAGAGCGGCAAATGCCCGATGATAAACGAGAGAAGGGGTACTATCCTTGGGAAACTGACAAAGGTCACAGAGCAGGCAGGTCTGTGGGCGGAACAAGGCAGTGCTGTACACCAAGTTCTCAACAAAATTTTAGGAAAGTGGGAGGAAAGAGAATGTAGCAGTTGACGGAAGCGGACTCCTGGTGGTAGTAGAGAGAAAGGGCGGCCTGCGTACCCTAAATCCAAGGCGGCGTCGAAAAAAGGTCATAGGCCAGATTAGCAGGCATGCAAGACAGATGGCTAGAGTAGCGAGTCAGAAGGACAGCGCGCCGATTGGACAGTGGAGGTTCAGCAGTCTCAGCATAAAGGCTTTCCACAGGGCTGGTGTAAAAAGCTCCAGACACTAAAGGCTTTCCACAGGGCTGGTGTAAAAAGCTCCAGACACTAAAGGCTTTCCACAGGGCTGGTGTAAAAAGCTCCAAACACTAAACGCAATCCACGGTGGTGGACAGAGTCTAGATGCCGAACAATAGACTGCCGTGCGGAGTAGTAAACTATGCTTCCATAGACCAATTTCGAGCGCACTAAGGCGCGATAGTAGCGGAGAAGGACCACTCAGTCCACTCCCCAGGATGTACCGTTCAGGACACGAAGGGTGTTGAAGGATCGCAGACAGCGAGCTGAAAGATAGTAAACGTGGGAGGACCAGCACAGTTTTCTGTCAAACATAAGACCCAATAATTAAGTGACGTCTGCGAGCAGAAGGTTGACAGGGCCTAGATGTAGGGAAGGTGGAAGGAACTCTGCACAAGTCCAAAACTTGACACAAACGGCCTTACTGGGAGAAAAGCAGAAGCCGGTTTCGATGCTCCAAGAGTGGAGACGATCGAGACATCCTTTAAGGCATCGTTCAAGAAGGCAGGTCCGTTGAGAAATGTAGTAAATCGCAAAATCGTCCACAAAGAGGGAGCCCGACACTTCGGGAAGCAGACAATCCATAATTGAATTTATGGCAATGGCAAACGCACAACATTTAGCACGGAGCCCTGGGGTACCACGTTTTCTTGAGAGAAAGTACGGGAGAGAGTAGAGTTAACCTGCACTTTAAATGTGCGCTCTCCCATAAATTTACGAATAAAAAGGGGCAGCCGACCTCGAAAGCCCCAAGAGAACAGTGTGCGGAGGATGCCTGTCCTCCAAGAGGTATCATATACGCTCTCCAGGTCAAAACATACTGCTACTGTTTCGCGTTTCCTGAGAAAATTGTTCATGATGTAAGTGGAGAGAGCAACAAGATGGTCGACTGCAGAACGATGCTTTCGGGAACCGCATTGGGCAGGTGTTAAAAGGCTTCAGGACTCCAGCCAACACACTAAACAGCAATTCACCATACGCTCCAAAACCTTACGTAGACTACTTGTTAGAGAAATGGGGCGATAGCTGGATGGGAGATGTTTATCCTTTCCAGGTTTCGGAACAGGAACGACGATAGCTTCCCGCCATCTTCTGGGAAAAGTACTGTCGGTCCAAATTCGATAATAAAGGTGAAGGAGGTAGCGCAGACTAAGGTATGATAAATATAGCAACATTTGGATGTGGATTCCATCCAGTCCTTGGGAGGAGGTGCGAGAAGAAGAGAGTGTGTGTTGGAGTTCCCGCACAGAGAGAACAGTATTATAGCTTTCGCTATTTTGAGAGGAGAGAGCAAGAGATCGCACTTCCGCTGCACGTTTCTTCAGGAGAAAGGCTCACGGGTAATTTGAAGAGCTTCAAATCTCAGCAAAGTGTTGACCCAATGAGTTAGAAATTGCGACGAGGTCCACCAAGGTATCATGCACGACAGTGAGCTAAGAGATCAGGGAGAGACTAGGTGCGCCAGACAACTGTCGAATTCAACTCCAAATTTCGGAGGAGGTAGTGAAGGTGTTAAAAGAGCGAGTAAAAAAGTCCCAGCTTGCCTTCTTGCTATCGCGGACGGTATCGCACACGTAACTGCTTATAGTGGATACACTTGGCCAAAGTAGGATGGTGGCAGAAAACGCTAAGAGCGCGTTGCCGCTCACGTATTGCGTCACAACATGCCCCGTTCCAGCAAGGAACTAGGGGGCCCAAGGGCAAATCGGAGGTGAGAGGTATTGAACGATACGTGGCTGTAAGAATAACTTCTGTAATATGAGTGACCTGTGCGTTGACGCTGGGAAAGTGACGGTCATCGAATGTTGCTAGAGACGAAAAAAGTGTCCAATCGGCTTGGGCAAACTTCCAGCGTCTCGGGCACATAGATGGCAGTTGTGGCTGCAGTTTAAGGACACATGGAAAATGGTCACTCGAGTGTGTATCAGCAAGAGCGAACCATTCCAAGCGCCGAGCTAGCTGAACAGTACCGCCCAAAAGGTCCTAATCAGAGAAATTTGTCGTGGAGGCAGACAAGAACGTAGGGTCCCCAGTGTTGAGGCAAACTAGATCCGCTTGGTGAAAGACATCAATCAATAGGGAGCCTTGCGGACAAGGACGCGGAGATCCCCGAATCAGGTGGTGGGTATTGAAGTCCCCAACCAGCAAATAGGGGGGTGGGGGGACGGGAGCTGACCAAGGATATGAAGGAGATCACCTCTTGCCATCGGTGTGGACGATGGAATGTATTGGTACAAAGAGAGAAGACGTATCCAGAAAGGGAAAGACAGACAGCAACAGCTTGGAAGGAACTGTTTAAGGGGATTGGGTGATAATGGACAGTATAATGGAGAAGAATCCTGATTCCTCCATGTGCTGGAGTGCCATCAAGAGAGGGGAGGCCAAACCAGACCGATTGGAAATGAGGGGAAAAAAGTTATCATGGGGATGCAGCTTCGTTTCCTGAAGACAGAAGATGACCGGCGAGTAGGATCGTAAGAGGATCGACAATTCATCCCGATTGTCTCTAATGCCGTGGATATGCCAATGGATAATGGACATAGGGGGGACAGAAAATGGAAGAATCTTATCATGGTGGCTCTCAACTCAACGACTGCTGAGGGACGGCGGCCGACAGCATGGAACGGCATTCAGCCAAAGGCAGACGATCCTGATCCATAGGTTGTTTGGTAGCAGCTCCTGCCACCAGCGATCGGCCGGTTGATCGGCCGCCAGCAGAGCGCTTTGGCGACACGGAAAATGGCTGAGGGCGGTTACCGCCAGGTGGCGCTGTAGACGAGACATGCCGTGGCGGAGGAGGAGAGGAACTGGGTTTCTTATGAGCCTTCTTGGAAACAGGACGTTGAGATGAGGGAGGAATCGATGGTTGTGAAGTCAGGGTACATAAAAAATCTTCACGAGTAGGCTCCTTTTTGAATGCCGGATGTCTGATTTTGGAGCTCGCGATTCAGCAGAGGATGAAGGGCGAGTCATAGAGTGAGCAGGTGATAGTGAGGAGGTCGAATGGATGACCTCTGCACTGGCCGATCTGACGATCGTGGCACTAAAGGTGAGATCCCAAGTCAGCATCTACATCTACATGATTACTCTGCAATTCACATTTAAGTGCTTGGCAGAGGGTTCATCGAACCACAATCATAGTATATCTCTACCATTCCAGTCCCAAACAGCGCGCGGGAAAAACGAACAACTAAACCTTTCTGATCGAGCTCTGATTTCTCTTCTTTTATTTTGATGATCATTCCTACCTATGTAAGTTGGGCTCAACAAAATATTTTCGCATTCGGAAGAGAAAGTTGGTGACTGAAATTTCGTAAATAGATCTCGCCGTGACGAAAAACGTCTTTGCTTTAATGACTTCCATCCCAACTCGCTTATCATATCTGCCACACTCTCTCCCTTATTACGTGATAATACAAAACGAGCTGCCCTTTTTTGCACCCTTTCGATGTCCTGTCAATCCCACCTGGTAAGGATCCCACACCGCACAGCAATATTCTAACAGAGGACGAACGAGTGTAGTGTAAGCTGTCTCTTTAGTGGACTTGTTGCATCTTCTAAGTGTCCTGCCAATGAAACGCAACCTCTGGCTCGCCTTCCCCACAACATTATCTATGTGGTCTTTCCAACTGAAGTTGTTCGTAATTTTAATACCCAGGTACTTAGTTGAATTGATAGCCTTGAGAATTGTACTATTTATCGAGCAATCGAATTCCAACGGATTTCTTTTGGAACTCGTGTGGATCACCTCACACTTTTCGTTATTTAGCGTCAACTGCCACCTGCCACACCATACAGCAATCTTTTCTAACTCGCTTTGCAACTGATACTGGTCTTCAGATGACCTTACTAGATGGTAGATTACAGCATCAGCTGCGAACAACCCAAGAGAACTGCTCATATTGTCACCCAGGTCATTTATATAGATCAGGAACAGCAGAGGTCCCAGGATGCTTCCCGGGGGAACACCTGATATCACTTAAGTTTTACTCGATGATTTGCCGTCTATTACTACGAACTGTGACCTCCCTGACAGGAAATCACGAATCCAGTCGCACAACTGCGACGATACCCCATAGGCCCGCAGCTTGATTAGAAGTCGCTTGTGAGGAATGGTGTCAAAAGCTTTCCGGATATCTAGAAATACGGAATCAACTTGAGATCCCCTGTCGATAGCGGCCATTACTTCGGCGTTGCACAAGAACGATGTTTCTTTTTTTTGTGGTTTTAGGGCGCACAACTTCAATGGTCATTAGCGCCCAGACTACGTTAGGAATGCACCGCGAGAAACAAGTTTAAACCAGCAACTAAAAGGGAAAACATGATAAAAGACAGATTGACAGGCATAGGGCCAAAAAACAGCATAATCAAATGTCCTTAGACAGGTTTGTCAAGTTGATAAAACGAAGAACGCGAGCAGCTGCTCCTGGGTCATCCGCTAAAATGGCATCTAGAGTACATGGCAGGCCAAGATCAAGACGCAGAGTATTAAAATCCGGACAGGACGTTAAAATGTGGCGGAACGTCAGCAATTGCCCACATGGGCAGAACGGCGCCGGCGCAGCCGTCATCAGATGGCGATGGCTGAACCGGCAGTGTCCAATTCGTAACCGGGCCAAAACGACCTCCTCCCGCCGAGAAGGGCGCGAGGAGGACGTCCAAGCCGCGGGCAGAGGTTTCAAAGCCCGAAGCTTGTTGTCCGTAAGTGCAGCCCAATCGGCATGCCACAGCGATAAAATTCGCTTACAAATGACCCTGCTACAATCTGATGAAGGGACACAACAAGAAGGTGTCCGAGGCTGGAGGACCACAGCCTTGGCTGCGGCATCTGCAGCTTCGTTCCCAGGAATACCGACATGGCCAGGAACCCACATAAAGCTAACCGGAGAACCGTCGTCCACCAGCTGCTGAAGAGAGCATTGGATACGGTGCACGAAAGGGTGAACCGGATAAGGATCACTGATGCTCTGGATGGCGCTCAGGGAATCGGAGCAGATGACATAAGCAGAATGTCGGTGGCGGCAGATGTAAAGAACAGCCTGGTAGAGGGCAAAGGGCTCAGCTGTGAAGACCGAACAATGGCCATGGAGCCAGTATTTGAAACTTTGTGCCCCGACAATAAAAGAACACCTGACCCCATCATTGGTCTTAGAGCCATCTGTATAAATGAAGGTCGTCATATTAATGAACTTCGGACGAAGTTCGACAAAATGGGAGTGGTATACCGAACCGGGGGTAACCTCCTTTGGGAGTGAGCTGAGGTCAAGGTGAACACGAACCTGAGCCTGGAGCCAAGGTGGCGTGTGGCTCTCGCCCACTCTAAAGGTTGCAGGGAGTGAAAAATCAAGGTGTTGAAAGAGGCGACAAAAGCGAACTCCAGGGGGAAGCAGGGCAGACACATACAACCCGTATTGACGGTCGACATGGTCGTCAAAAAAGGAACGATAAGAAGGGTGGTCGGGCATTGACAGTAGCCGACAGGCACACCAACAAAGCAGTATATCACGCTGGTAGGTGAGTGGCAATTCACCGGTTTCATATGGCCACTTCCAGCACTTAAAGCACCTCATCGGAGGATCTATATATGGCTTGACGTCAAAGCGGTAGACCATCAACCTCACCTTCTCAGGCAATGTATCACCCTCAAAGGTCAAGATGTAGGCACCAGTGGCAAACTGATTATTCATCGGACCCCGATGGATGTGGCAGATGAAATGAACACATCGCCGCTCTAAACTGGCATGTAGCTCGTTGTCAGACTGCAAAACTAGGTCTACATTTGCATCTACATTTATACTCCGCAAACCACCCAATGGTGTGTGACGGAGGGCACTTTACGTGCCACTGTCATTACCTCCCTTTTTTGTTCCAGTCCCTGTGGAATGTAATACCCTGGACCAGATTTAAGATCTTATGGGGTGTGATGGAAAGAGAAACATCCCCCAATTTGTCACAAGCGAGTTATACCTGTGATTGGGCAGAGGATGCTGTTTTTGTAAGGACTGACCCAGAGCACATTTTGGACAAACCCTCCACCTTCCTGAACTTGTCACCCAAATGCCCCATGAAAAATTGAGGTTTCATGGACATCAATGATTCCCCATGAACTCTTGTACATACGAGGTACTGGGGCAAATAACCTTCACTGCCATCATTAGCCTGGCGTTCCTGCCATGATATGGCCAGGGAGAGGAACGATTTGGGCTCATTTCTTAGCATTGAAGTTAGACTTGTCCCACTGAAAGACTGCTGGCACCGGACCACCAGCATGAGATGACATACTACACATCATGGTGTGTCATCTGCCCTGATGCCTCCAACCCAATGCCACCCACTCCAAACAGGGGCCCTCCCCACAGGGGCCACCCAGCCTCAGCAACGATCACCTGGCAGGATGGCCATTGCTGGGAATCCCGATGCCCTAGGGAGATGGCCATCTACTCCATGGCATATGTGGGGAGTTAATGGCGCAGACATCAGCAGAGTGATCCGTGTTGTTGGGGGACGCTGCAACCAACAGGGTACACACACACTGGACTAGATACCGTGCTGGATATGAGGTGCAAAGAAGTCCATGGTCACCATAGGCACAGAAAGTGACGCTGCATAGTGCATGGTGGAAATGCTCCCAGGAGGGTGTCTCACCCAAGATATGCAGAATGGGCAGGACTGCAATGCGATGACGAAAAAGTGTGTTAAAGATCTCAATGCATGATAGACACGATGCACCATGTAAGGCACCCTTCCCCACTTGGCTCACTCTTCAGGAAAGTTTAGAAAGATGGTCAAGCCACACAGGGGACCATCACAAAGGCCAAGATATATGAGACTCCTTTTAGTCGACTCTTACGACAGGCCGGAATACCTCGAGCATGTTCTAACCACCAGACCTGCAGAGTTGGGGAGGGGGGGGGGCAGAAGGGATGGTGTGCTTTAGTCACTGAGCAGCAGAAGTGGTTGAGGAAGTTGCCCAACAAGCTGCGAGAGTCTTCCCTGGTGACATTGAATGATGGAGGGATGTAAGTGGTGCTAAGGGAGAAGGTCAAATGAGGAAGGAAAGGGCGAACTGGGACAGCTTGAAGACGGGGAGTCAGGGAGATGGCTTTACTATGAACATCATCCGGTATGAGCAGCTTGACTCCCCAATAGATGAGCTTGGGGAAAGTCAAATCAGACCAGGAAGAAATGCGAAATCTCAATGCAGTTATGAGGACACAATTTTGTTTCCTGAGAGCAGAATACAAATGGATGCTGCAATTCTAAAAGCAGCCCTAAATCCTCTTTGTTGGATTGAAGGCCACGAACATCCATTCAGGGAGTCATGATAAGGAAACAATGAATGGACGTCACCTCAGAGGATGCCGATTGCCATCCTGTCAAGACTCACTGCTACAGGGCACAGAGCCATGACAATTGTGTTCCATTTAGTCTACAGACGTGTTGGCTTTGTTGTGCCGACAGCTTGCAGAGTTCAATACACAGAAATGGTTAGTGGTGCACACCGGAGACACAAAGGCCAGCCAGGCCAAGGTATCACGTGGCGACACCACCAAAGAGGCTCTTTGAATTGGCGAAGGAGAAGACAATTTGCCTTTCTTGGACTTCTTCGGACCTTTCTGGCTAGCTGATGAATACTCAGGCTGTGGTTGGCAGGAGAGTCATACGAGTTCTTCACGGGAGTATACCTGCTGTCCTTCCTGGCCTGCCGGTTGTATAACTGGTGACTTCACCCTGTGTGGCCAGAATTGGATGGCTTGTTGCACAACTGGAAAAAGGAATAGCCATGCTACCGTAACACTGGGCAATTTCACAACCTCAGAGTAGAATTTAAGGTGTCAGGTTTGCATGGAGCGAGATCTAGCAAGAACGGTACTCTAAGTACCAGACAGCAGAAGAAAGGGTTTGAGACTAGCCAGTAACTTTCGAACGACCAGCTAAGGTACTTTTTCTTTTAGCTAGATCTCCTGGACACCCCACTCATCAAGATACATGGAGCTATCTCAAGAGGAGCAGCATGGTGGCCATTTCTGTTTATACGGCAGGGAGGAAGAGAACAATTGCCCTTGTGTGCATCCCCACCATAGGTTAAACATTTGGCCAGGTGTCAACAAGACATTCGAGTGATTGAAATAATGACACTGGTAGCAGCACATCAGTTTCAGAATACATGGTTGGACTGTGATAACTTCATAGCTTGCTTTGACCTTTGACGGAAGCACCAATCTATCAATGGTGTGTGTGTGTGAGAGAGAGAGAGGGGGAGAGAGAGAGAGAGAGAGAGAGAGAGAGAGAGAGAGAGAGAGAGGGTGGGTGCGCGCGTGCATGCACACTAAGGAGGCACCTATCTTTTTCATCACCAGATTGACGGCAATGGCACCCTGGTCAGAGTGGTATGTTTGGATTTCGGCCTTGATCAGACCATCCAGCAGCCTACTGTACACACCAACACAGAAACAGTTCAGAGTTCTATGGACCTCAACAAACAGGATGTCGTCAAGAAGCAAAGCAGCAAGCAGTCGTCATGCTTGAGAATCAGAAGCAGTTTCCAAAAGCAAATTGCTGTTCCGCAAAATGAGAACAGGACATCACAAGCCTTGCAATTGCATCAACACCTTTCTGAATTAGAAACAGATTTACTGTTGTGAAGGACTGACCGTCTTCAGCAAGTGAAACCACGAAGAGTAGACAACATTCCATTAGAACTACTGATAGCCTGATAGACAGGCGAAATACCATCAGATTTAAAGAATAATACAATAATTCCAATCACAAAGAAAGCAGGTGTTTGAAAATTGCCAAGCTGTCAGTTTAATAAGTCACAGCTGCAAAATATTAACACGAATTCCTTACAGATGACTGGAAAAACTGGTAGAAGCTGACCTCAGGGAAAATCAGTTTGCATTCCAAACAAATGTTGGAACACGCGAGGCAATACTGAACCTACGACTTATCTAAATCTTCATCACCTGCATCTACATGAATACTCCGCAAATCACGTGTAAGTGCCTGGCAGAGAGTTTATTGAACGCAGAAGATAGATTTATGAAAGGCAAACCAGCATTTGTAGACCTAGAGAAAACTTTTGACAATGTTGACTAACACTGTCTGTCAAATTTTGAAGGTGGCAGGGGTCAAATACAGGGAACAAAAAGGTATTTACAATTTCTACAGAAACCAGGTGGCAGTTATGAGTCAAGTGGCATGAAAGGGAAGCAATGGTTGGGAAGGGAGTGGGACAGAGTTGTAGCCTATCCCTGATGCTATTCGATCACCAAATTAAGCAAGCAGGAAAGGAAACAAAATACAAATTAGGAGTAGGAATTAAAATCCATGGATAAGAAACAAAAAATTCGATGTCTGCCGACAACATTGAAATTCTGTCAGAGACAGCAAAGGACCTGGAAGAGCAACTGAACAGAATGGACAGTGTCTTGAAAGGAGGATACAAGATGAACATCTACAAAAGCAAAATGAGGATAATGCAACGTAGTCTAATTAAATCAGGTGATGCTGATGGAATTTGGTTAGTAAATGAGACACTCGAAGTAGTAGGTGAGTTTTGCTATTTGGGGAGGAAAATAAATGGCGATGGTCGAAGCAGGGAGAATATAAGAAATAAGGTGGCAATGGCAAGGAAAGCGTTTCTGCAAAAGAGAAATTTGCTAATATCAAGTATAGATTTAAGTGTCAGGAAGTCCTTTCTGATGAATTTGTATGGAGCGTAGCCATGTATGAAAGTGAAACATGGACAATAAACAATGTAGACAAGAAGAGAATAGAAACTTTTGAAATGTGGTGCTACAAAGAATGCTGAAGGTTAGAGGTGTAGAGAACCTAACTAATGAGGAGGTACTGAATAGAAATGGGGAGAAGAGAAATTTGTGGCACAACTTGACTAGAAGAAGGGATCAGCGGGCAGGACATGTTCTGAGGCATCAAGGGCTCACGAATTTAGTATTGAGGGTAGTGTGGAGGGTAAAAATCGCAGAGGAAGACCAAGAGATGAATACACTAAGAAGATTTGTAAGGATGTAGGTTGCAGTAGGTACTGGGAGCTGAAAAAGATTGCACAGGATAGATTAGCATGGAGAGCTGCACGAAACCAGTCTCTGGACTGAAGACAACAACAACAAACAACGGACATTGATTGTGAAGATGATTGGCTCATTGTGAGGAAATCCCCACCCCCCATGACTGCAAGTGCCGCCAAGGGCATGCTCTTTTCAACTAGAGGTCCCCTTCACAAGTGGGCACACTCGCCTTAGGTGATTGTTCATACCTCAGGTCACACCTCCTAACAGGTCACACCTCCCAAACATCTGATAGGGAGACCAACTGGCAATTTGGAAAGTTAGCAGCTCAGGCAATCTCCCCTCCCTGAGCCTGGCTTGTACTTCTGAATCCTACATGTTGAACCAGAGCTGGGAATTACACATTATCAAGTCACCTGTTACGTGTCACACAGATGGGCCAGCCATCAGGAGCACACTGGGAAGAAAAGTAACTATAGGAGCCTCAAATGCCAAAGTGGAGGAGGATAGGTGAAGGTGAATGAAGAACGGAAAAGGGAACGAAAAACAGTGTGAGATTGTCCCTGTGTCAGCTGTGGATAGTGCGGAACATTACCAGAAACACCACAGACTTGTTCCCCACGGGAGCAGAAAAAGAGTACCAAGAGGATAGACATGCAGCACCAAAGGGAAAAGATGCTGTAAAGTCTGAAGTCCCATCATAGTCAAGCACAAACCCACCAGAGTGGCGAGACCCGGATGTTGGGGGAGGGGGGGGCAATCCACACAGTTAAGTCAGTCATCAGGATAAGCTGGACACAGCTCAACCATTCCTGCTGCTGCCAGAAATGAATTACTCTACACTAAAGCTTTTCCAAAATTTTTCTTTTTTCGTCATAAAGCAGCCTACTGTGATTCGGAAATTAGAAAGGGTACAAGCAAGGCTGATATGTACCTGCAAACAAAGCAAATTAATTATGTGACCAACTTTTTTAAAGACTGCCACTCATATGTAGCAGAGTACAGATACAGATGTATAAACAGAATGAAGATTAATCATGGGTATGTACATGCACCAGATGGCTGCAACACAAACAATATAGGAAAGGCAGTTATTTTACATTGAACAAGAACACCTTGTTTTGTTACAGATTTTACCAAAAGGGTATCTTCATATATGCTGAGTAACGTAAGAGTCATGGGTAAGCACTGGATGTGATTCAGTGCCAAAAGTCTTATGAATTGCAATTTTCTCAGTAAACTTCTCATAGCAATAGGCCCTGCTGCCTTAAAATTCAAACTGGTGATCATCTGACTCACAGTAGTATGTTGATCACCCCACATAGCCCTTTTCTAGGTCCCATTTCTTCATCGAACACTTGAGGACACCTTTACACTTATTTCTTTGTGATTGTGAGTATCTGCCCTAAATGCGATTCATGTCAAAAACCCAAAATCTTGTGTAATCTCCAGCAGATGATGACAGTTCTTCCAATAACTGTAATCTTACATTCAATGTTTGGTCCACTTACTGTATACTGCCATATTCAATTCTTATTTGTCTGCAGCACGTATCAGATCACAGCCACAGTTGCACTGCATTTTGGAAATACTGTCACCCTCAGTTCAATGTCGGTCCCCTGGAACCACAGTGCCACATTCTGTACTCATTAGTATGCAAGCAACTGTTTAGGTACTGTGTCTACAGCACTACTACCTTTGAGAAAAGAGAGATCTAGTTGTGTCATAGGCTATCCCACAGTACTGCCACATTTATGCTTTAGAAACTGAATTGTGTTGACATAACGATGAAAACTGTGGTATCCGTAAAAAGCAAAGCATACATGTCAATCACTGCAAAACACAAATTCAGACAGGCACTGTGGCAATGTTCTTTAGACAAGATTGCTCTGGCAGTACCTAATCATATGACAATATACATAAATCCATGCTTTGTGAAAATAAGCCGCTTGCCACTTCAGTAATATGCCTCATATTTTCATAAAAATCTGTTTGATAAGACGATTTGGAAATTGTGTTGCATTATTTATGCATGATAATTTGTTCACACAGGTGTAGTGAAAAAAGGAATTTCATTCAGGGAACATATTTCCTCAGAAGTGGAGGATGTGCATCATATTGGGGTTGAAGAAGAATAGTGCTAACCTATCTTAAGCTGTCAGTTATCTTACAGTAGAGCTGTTCACACTGTTGAGCTGTTGTACAGCAACTTCATGTATGGTAACCACATGAGATGAAATTACCTACCACCTACAAGAACAGTAAATGCAGTAACATTGGTAAGAGTGCTGTAATATCACAATGGGGCTCCACAGCTCATAGGTTTGATGCTACTTTTGTACTTACTTTTATATTTTTGTTGATGACAGCATGTGTTGGCATATATGACTGAAAATAATGGTTAAGAAAGCTGAATTTAAATCTTATACTGGCTAATAGCTGTAAAATTAATATAAAAAAACAAATGACGCATAATGTCCTTAGTAAGTTGTTTCTTAGATTTATTGTAAATTAAATGCACCTGTGGCAAGCTGTCCATCTAACGTTCATGGTGCAATGAGAAGTATATTACTGATTTTCCTTAGAGGAAAAGAGAAGGAAAATCCATTGTGTAGTAGGATCTGAACCACAAACCTCATCTGTTATACTAAATGAGGTGTAATATTTTAAACAGATTTAAATTTGTCGATACATGTGCAACAAATGCCACCATGACAAATGGTTTCTGGATGGGATACCCAGCACTTTAAATAACAGCAGCCGCAGTCTGTTTTCCTATCCCCTTGTCGGACTGTTTGCTAGCTCTGCTATCCATTTCTCTTCAACATAAGCTGTTAACCTCTAGTAAAGTTGGTACTTTTTTGGATTGTTCGTAAGCTCAAAGAATTTCTGCCATACAACACATTTATCACATTGCCCAAGAATTTATGTTGTGTACATGTTACTGCTTTTCCTTTGGCATAGATATTCAGATTCCACTCATCTCAGTATTACATATTCTTGCCATAGCTTGCATACAGAAAATTAGACATTTAATATTCGTTTTGTGTATTCTTTCACCCTTTGCCTCTGCAATGTCATTGCTTTCTCATCAACAAAAAAATTTAATTTTGTTAACAACAAGTTTCCACCATCCCATAGCATTGAGCACAACTTTAACTGGAACATGGCTGTGTATAGTCATAAGAAATAGTTTATTCCTACTACTGCTTGGTATGTGCTTCATATTGCTGACTAATACATTTTTTTCCAAGGTGGTAGCTGGAATACAATTGCTACATGACACTGTAAGTAGACAGGTATGTCATTCTGCCTGCAAGGGAGCTCATAGGTCTACTGCACACCTTGAGGAGAAGTTGAGGGGCAGAGAGAAAGGGCAAGGATGAGACAGACAGAGAGAGAGAGTAGGTGACAAGATGGAAAAATAGTGGGCAAGGGAGATACAAAAAGAGTGGCAAAGGAGGAGATGGAATGAACGTGGGAGGAGAAGATGGACTAACAGATTGGAATAAATACCTACCCCGGCAATGCCACGAACTGAGCTGGTTACTAATATACTGCTGATCTCTAGAAAACTCACAATCTATGATTATTTCAATTAGCTTTCAACTAGCCGATAACTTTTCTCAATCTATATGCAATATTAGTGATGTAAATGCTTGCAATATTCTCAAGATCATCCCACAACGAATTTAGTCTGTGATCCTCACTGATACAATCACTGTGACAAGATACTCCCAACAGAACTTCAAGAAAATGACAAATATGTTCGAAATAATACAGCTTGTGCAAATCTGTAATACAAAAATATAATTTGCTGATCAGCTTTTCTAACCCACATTCCCATGATTTCACCTTGTGCTACATTTCACTGTGCTCTTTGCAGAGACAGTAACAGCTCTCTGCTACAGTGTTACTTCACAGCACAGCACAGCCAGCACAGCACAGCACAGCACATACTGACCCTGACCATCGTCTGGTGACCCAAAAGTTTGCCTCACGTTGCAGTGTTGTGCTTTTCCTATACACACACCTTTTATCACTCATCTTCAGCCTTCACCTGCCTGTTGTTGCCTGCATTTATCAACTTCTCACACTAACAACTTTAGTGCAAATGAGTTCAGGCATTTTACACCCATTTTTGGGCAATGTATTATTGTTCTGGTAATCTTTGACTTCTCCTCCCCTCCAATCAACAGTAGTGTCTTGCACTGGACCCAAGATAACATCCAAGATTTTCAGCCGGCAAAAATTATTTTGCATTGACTGCCTGTGTGACAGTCAAGGACCCGGTTCTAGAAAGCAACAGGGTAATTTAATTGAACTCTATTTAGAATTACTTTAGGACTGGCAACTAGAAATGAAATAGTGTGGTGATACATGCATACATTGAGTCTATCCCAATGGATATACCTTCACCACACTGCCAATATATTTCCCAAGTGCAGTACAGTTCAGTTTTAGGCAGCTCGCTGTCCTATGGAAGCATTCACTGCACTATGTATTTTGTTTGCATTCATTTCATATACTTCTAGTTGCAATGTTACCTGTCATTACTGTTAGCATTTGTGAACTGTGCAGAGCTTAATGCTAAAAGCTACTTCAGCAAAAGTTATTCAGTGGATATATCAATACATTTCTAACATTTGTAGACTCAGAGAAAGCTTTTGACAATGTTGACTGAAATACTCTCTTTTAAATTCTGAAGGTGGTATAGGGAGCGAAAGGCTATTTACAATTTGTACAGAAAGCGGATGGCAGTTATAAGAGTTGAGGGACATGAAAGGGAAGGAGTGGTTGGGAAGGGAGTGAGACAAGGTTGTAGACTCTCCCCAATGCTATTCAATCTGTATATTGAGCAAGCAGCAAAGGAAACAAAAGAAAAGCTCAGAGTAGGTATTAAAATCCATGGAGAAGAAATAAAAACTGAGGTTCGCTGATGTAAGCAAAGGACCTGGAAGAGCAGTTGAATGGAATGGACAGTGTCTTGAAATGAGGGTACAAGATGAACATCAACAAAAGCAAAACAAGGATAATGGAATGTAGTCGAATTAAGTTGGGTGATGCTGAGGAAATTAGATTAGGAAATGAGACACTTAAAGTAGTAAAGGAGTTTCGCTATTTGGGGAGCAAATAACTGATGATGGTCGAAGTAGAGCGGATATAAAATGTAGACTGGCAATAGCAGGGAAGCCGTTTCTGAAGAAGAGAAATTTGTTAACTTCGAGTATAGATGTAAGTGTCAAGAAGTTGTTTCTGAAAGAATTTGTATGGAGTGTAGCCATGTATGGAAGTGAAACATGGATGATAAATAGTTTGGACAAGAAGAGAATAGAAGCTTTCGAAATGTGGTGCTACAGAAGAATGCTTAAGATTAGATGGGTAGATCACATAACTAATGAGGAGGTGTTGAATACAACTGGGGAGAAGAGGAGTCTGTGGCACAACTTGACCAGAAGAAGGGATAGGTTAGTAGAACATGTTCTGAGGCATTAAGCGATTACCAATGTAATACTGGAGAGCAGCGTGGAGGGTAAAAATCGTAAAGGGAGACCAAGAGATGAATACACTAAGCAGATTCAGAAGGATGTAGGCTGCAGTAGGTACTGGGAGATGAAGCTTGCACAGGATAGAGTAGCATGCAGAGCTGCATCAAACCAGTCTCAGGACTGAAGACCACAACAACAGCATATCAATATCACTCTTGTTCAAGGCATTGCGATATAAAATCAGTTGAGAGAAATGGTTTGTGCATAATCTGCCTACATCATCAACACCTCTTGTTGATAGTGCTCCCGAATGTACTGTTGTTGATGAGAAACATATGTTAAAGTAAAAAGAGGAAATTATTGGCTTCAGCATCCGTAAGTGGAAGTAAGTGAAAAATTTGAAAAGATAGAGCATATACATCCAATACCTCTCAACAAACCAGTTGGCCACATACAAAAACTTACAGGTTGACAAAAACATACAGGCATAAAATAATTAGGCTGATAACTTCTCACTGGCACTTCAACCCAACAGAATTGATATGGGCCTAAATTGAGGATTATGTTGCAAAACATTGATGAAACAAGCAAAAAAGGTACACTGTCCAGTTGGGGAACTCAGTAATGAAGCTGTTAAGAGAATTACCACAGAATGTGTGGTGTATTTACCTGCAGAGCAGATTGTATTTTCATTACTAAGAAGGCTTTTATTGGCAACTACAATCAAATGAAGTGCACCTCAGGAATTCAGCACTAGTGACACTAACAAAATCTTAATATTTTGAATCATAATTGTCGTAATTAGAAGGTAGTGAATGATGTTATCACTACTCTTCTTACTTTCAAACTGTTAAATTTCCTTACCTCTACCAAACTTCGTAACTTTCTTGTTACATGGATTTGTAATGTTTGATCAGAAAATGTAATGTCATGTTAACCATAGATCTCGTGCTGTGTTTCTCTCAACAAAACAGATGACTAATACCCTATCACATGAGCAGAGCATCACACATAATATTTAATTTAAATTAATCTTATGTTAGACATCTCTGACAGAATTTGGAGCTGTTGAAAATAATATATATTCTAAATATTTTGTTAACACAATTTGGTCATTTAAACTCAGCAACAAAGTTTCCCTATGGGTCAAATTTTCAGGAACATTAGATAATGGATTTTCGAAAATATTCTGCATATAAAACAAAATTTATTGCCACAAACAAATCTAAAATGAGAATGTAGTGCAACTCTTCCAGAACCCACTTCCACCTTTGTACACTGATTAGTATGCAAATTAAAGTGTGTTCAATGAAACGTCAGATCATTCCAACAGTCAAGGAAGAATGAGGCAACTGCATTTTGCATCTCCATGTGTTCCTGCTCTAATGTCAATACCAAAGTACTTTTGGGGACAGTATAGATCACAAGCCTCAGTTTTAATTTTACGGTAGATTGTGATTTTACACACAATCATTTTCATAATTTCAATGTTATTGATCTACTAATGTTCTAGTGCTTTACTTTCAGCTGTAGCTTGTACCCATGTGTCAACAGTTCTCAACCTGTTTTCTCAGGTAATGCTCTACAGACCAACTTTCACGCATGCCATGGACAACCATTTTAGCTCTGGAATTTGCTATGACAGTTCCTAGCACAGATTTTCCCATTCAATGTATCACTGTTAATTTGTCAAGTATTATGTGGAACACACTTGAACAACGATGACGATGTTTTTCAACACCCTCACAGTGATGTGTAATCATTGTCTGTGAGTACTATGATCTTTAAGAAATGGGTTCCTTATTCTCTCATAATAAATGTGTG
This sequence comes from Schistocerca piceifrons, assembly GCF_021461385.2. Classification (NCBI taxonomy): domain Eukaryota; kingdom Metazoa; phylum Arthropoda; class Insecta; order Orthoptera; family Acrididae; genus Schistocerca; species Schistocerca piceifrons. The sequence continues at coordinate 138,125,901 of NC_060148.1, read as the reverse complement.
ATTACAGTCCATATCCCTGCCTATTAATATCTGATTCTTTGTACACCTACACCAGACTAGTCACCCAATGTTGCATGGAAGAGGGTACAACTGGTACCACTACATCCATTACTTCACCCTTTCCTACTCCATATCCAGGTGGTGTTTGTGGGAGAACAATTGCCAGGAAGCATCTATATTAGCTCTAATGCCTCCTATTTTGTTGCCACACTCATTTTGCAAGATACATACTGGAATAAATAGTACATTGTCCAAATCTTGCTGTGTACTGAATTACACTATATCCTCCTCAAAAAAGCACTTCTTTATCTACTAGTTTAGAGTTGCAAGTGCATGATGAGGTTCCACTATTGACTATGCAACTAACATAAAAATTAACTACACTCTATTTAAAGATCCTATTTGATATGTGTAATAGTAGCATTTTTCCCCAAGTGAGATGGAAACACATCTGACTAGTTCACTACCTGATGTCTTAACACTTATCCAATCATCCTGTCCCTTCTTTTAGTCAGCATTTTCTGTACATTTCTTTCCTTAACAGTTCTACTGAGGACTCCATATTCCTTGTAAGTTCACTTAATTTTCAATGGCATTCTCTAATCCCACATCTGAAATGTTTCAGTTCCCTTCTTTTCATTTTCCAATCAAGTCTACCCAGTAAAAATTCCAATATTCACCACAACTGATCTTAGTCCACAGAGCTGGATACTGTTACAAAGAATAGATTTCTAGTAAGTGTTACAAATTTTTGTAAACAGCATTAAATTTGACTGTTTGCTTTCCCAGAAAAGACTGTTGAAGGTTTCTTGGGTCTCCAGCCGGGTGGTAGCATTGATATCTTGCGACGTTTTTGACAAAAAAGGAGATGAATGACAGAGCCATGATCAATTTGGCTGGAAAAGAACTGAACACGGCCACAATTGCAGTCCTCAAGAAAGAACTGAATTTTGCCCCTATCCTAGAACAAACCCGAAACGAGACATTATAGTGGTGTGGAAGAAGCAGTAAGGGCTTCCAAAGAAGGAAGCAGAGGAAGTCAGGTGGGAAACTTCCAGAATAATTGACAGATCTCAGTTGTCTACAAATAATGTATCTGCGGAAGAATGAGCAGCTCTCTGGTCCCTTAGAGATGATGATATATAACGATCCTACCAGCAGATAAAGGAACACTACAGCGCTATTAAGCACTGCCGAGTACCGGTAGAAAATAAACCTGCTTCCAAAACACGAAGCCTATAAGATGCTGAAGAAGGATCCAACCCCGATGATGAGTAGAAAGATGATAGCTCTGCTGAAGAAATCTGGCTTACCTGAGCCAATGAAGAAGTGGCTGTACCCTGGAGTGCCAACAATACCACACCTCTATGGACTCCCTAAGATCCATAAGAAAGGGGTACCTCTCGACAGATTGCAGACTCCAACACTCACAGTTAAGGACTTGCTAAATGCCTAGCAACACTGCTCCAACCCCTTGTACGACACTGCAGCCACCATGTGAGAAACTCAGCCAAATTCGTAAAAATACTCAGGGACATGCTACTACAAATCGAGGATCTACTCGTGAGCTTCAACATGACGTCACTTTTCACGAAAGTGTCCTTCAAGACTCCTTGACACTTTTAGCCCAGCACAACCACAAAGTCAGCCTCTTCAAACAAGCACTAACAACCTACTTTCAGCACCACAGGGAATTCATTGAACAGATTGACAATGTGGCCATGGGCTTCCCACTGGCTCCTGTGAATTCAAACCTCTATATCTAACATTTCGAGGAGGTGGCCCTTCAAAGTGCCAGATAGAAACCAAAGCACTTCTTACGCTATGTCGACGACACTTTTGTTATATGCGGACATGGAAAACAGGTGCTTGATGAGTTTCAGGAACACCCCAACAGCATCCATCCATACACTAAATTTATAATAGAAATGGAGGAAAATGGATGCCTCCCCTTCCTTGATATTTTAATTAAGAGGAGGGCAGATGGTTCACTAGGCCATGCAGTACATAGGAATAAGACACACACAGACCTATACCTTCATGCAACAAGCTGCCACCATCTAGCACAAAGGCAAACAGTACTTAAATAGCTCTGAGCACTATGGAACTTCTATGGTCATCAGTACCCTAGAACTTAGAACTACTTAAACCTAACTAACCTAATGACGTCACACACATCCACGCCCGAGGCAGGATTCAAACCTGCAACCGTAGCAGTTCCAAACTGCAGTGCCTAGAACCCTCGGCCACTCCGGCCAGCCAAACAGTACTTACCACGCTGGTACATAGGGTGCATGCCGTCTGCAACTAAGACAGCCAACCATCCGAGCTGCAACACCCGAGGGAAGTCTTCCTCCAAAATGGCTACAGTGAAACGCAGATCAACAGGGCACTTAAAAGGAAGAAGGAAGCAGTGAGAACCCCAGATTATGATGAAGTAGTAGGAGACAAACGACTCGCTTTCCTTCTGAACACGGTTCCACTCTCAGGCAAAATTGCACTATTTCTTGGCAAATATAATATCAAAACCGTTCTCCAACTACCACCAAAGACAGGGAGCTCCTAGGTACTGCCAAAGACCTGCTGATCCTTAACACGCCAGGAGTATAAAGCATACCATGCAAATGCATATAACAATACATTGGGCAAACACAGCACTGTACATCTAAATGCTGTGAAGAACATATCAGATGTGTGCGACTAGGCCACACAGAAAAATCAGCCGAAGCAAAATACAGCATAAATGAAAAACACACCTTCAACTTCGAAAACACAAAGGTACAGTGCCGAGCATCTGGCTTATGGGAAAGCATTATCAAAGAATCCACAGAAATGATTTCACAACTATCTGGTCGACAGAGATGAGGGATCTCAACTCGGCACAGCATGGAACTCTGCGATAGCAGCAGTCCATCGGGAGCTTACCCGTCAACATCCTCCGCCACGGACGTAGACAGAATGCTTACACCGAGAACCAAACATGGCTGCCAAGGCGACTGTCATCACCAACACCGTGTGCACGCCACTGGTCCACCGTGGCTACCCAAGGTCTAGTTGAGGGGGGTGACTGCACATATAAATAACCCGCTCTCCACCAATCTGAACACTTCACCAGAAGATGGGTAGTATGACAATTCCTGAAACGTTGCGAGATATCAACACTACCATGCAGCTGAAGACCTGAAAAACCTTCATCAGCATTAAATTTAGTACACTATGGTGATAATTAAATGAATATGGAATTTCACACACTATCACTGTAATGTGCTAAATTTAATGCTGTTTACAAGAATTCTTGCTATCACAATGTTTTCTCTTTGCAAGCAGTTTGGGATAGGCAATGTTCCATTACACTGTAAATTTATGTCATGCATACTGGATAAACCCATTGTTTTTACACCGAGCAAAAATAATTCCAGTAATGCCGTATGTTTTTCATTAAATACTTCAGAGAAAAGAAATAGTATGACAAATACCATACTTATCTGATAACATACTGCTTACAGTTGATTGCTTTACGTCTTACATCTTTTCTATTACAGAACTGTGACACAGACAAATTGACAGCTGCTGCAAAGAAGTCTTCTTTGGTACATTTGTTCCAAGAACGAATTTGAGACATTTATTATTTACATGTACAATAAAATTACGATGTGTTACAGTTAATAAACTTATGTTTCCTACAAGTTTCATTCAAATACCATTACATACAAGAGAAGAATATACCTACAGTCAATTGAAATTCTGGAGAAGTGCTAATATCCTAGGTTTTAATGATTCATCATTTATGATCACTGGAATTTACTGCACCCAATGCATTTCATGATATTCATATAGTACTTCATGCACAATGCATCACCGATGTGAAAACTTACATCATGCTCAACGCCATCTAAATCCCGTTTCAGTTCTAGGTCTTGCTTTATAAGAAGACTAGGCATTACAATCCTTGGTGGATCTTGAAGAAACTGAAAAAAGAAAGAATGGCAAATTCAAAGCTTCTGTTCTTGTGCTTGTGTTACACATCAAGTGGGGCTAAAAAGCTATTGGTCACATGTATTCACTTACTGGCATTAGGTAACAAGAAAATGTGTCACATTAAATTAGATTTACTTTCATTCCAATTGATTCATACTGAGGAGGTCCTACAGGACGTAGGAAATGTCAGAAAAACATGATGCACATTTGAAATCAAATTTCTGTTTACTTTGGTGGTAGACATATCAGGTATCAACCAAGCAGAGATTATTTCACCCTTGCCAAGGAGCTACTACTAGTACTACTACTCCTCTCTCTCTCTCTCTCTCTCTCTCTCTCTCTCTCTCTCTCTCTCTCTCTCTCTCTCTCTCTCTCCCCCTCCCTCTGAATGTGCCAAGGTGCAGGCTCCAATAAGAACATTTGATTTTATGATGATCCCAGCTCCCTATTTTCTGACCTATGTTATTCAGTGGAAGATGATAGGGTACCTCTGCAAAGCCAATGAGGGCACTATGGTCAAGAAGAAACTAAGCAACTAGCAGGTTATATGCAGAATTCGTTTTTTTAGGTCATAAAACCACCTGTAAAGACAATAAGCTGCTAAATGCAGATCTAAGTGTGGGTTGGTTGGTTTGGGGGGGGATTAAAGGGACCAGACTGTGACAGTCATCGGCCCCTTTTTCCAAAAAAAGGGAAACCACCCAAAGAGAATAAAAAACGAACAACAGGAAAGACGTCAGACGACACAGGACAAGAAATACTCCTACAGAGATCAGACGAAACAAATTAAAATCACACAGAGTGTGACAGTGGTTGGCCGACCATAGAGATAAAAAGGAAAAGCCAACCACCGAGAACACATTAAAAACTCAGCGTAAAATCGTAGGCCAATGGCCAGAATCAACACAAAAGAACAGAACAAACACTCAGAGTAAATAATAAAAACCCCCTGCCCGAATAAAACGGAAAACTAAGTCAGCCATACCAGGGTCATCACATAAGAGGGCAGGGAGCGTATCAGGCAGCGCAAATGTCTGCCTGACCACAGCTAAAAGGGGCAGGCCAACAAAATGTGGGCCACTGTCAAAGCCGCCCCGCAGCGACATGCAGGAGGGTCCTCCCGGCGCAGTAAATAACTGTGTGTCAGGTGGGAGTGGCCAATGCGGAGCCGACAAAGGACGACAGAGTCCCTGCGGTTGGCTCGCAGGGATGACCGCCACACTGTCGTCGTCTCCTTGATGGCACGGAGTTTATTGGGCATGATCCGATTGCGCCATTCAGCGTCCCAAAGCGCAAAAACTTTTCGGCGGAGGACTGCCCGCAAATCAGTCTCTGGGAGGCCAACGTCCAGAGACTGTTTACTCGTGGCCTCTTTCGCCAGGCGGTCAACATGTTCATTGCCCGGGATACCGACATGACCGGGGGTCCACACAAAGACCACAGAGCGGCTGCAACACGCAAGAGTATGCAGGGACTCATGGATAGCCATCACCAGACGAGAACGAGGAAAACACTGGTCGAGAGCTCGTAAACCGCTCAGGGAATCGCTACAGATAACGAAGGACTCAACTGAGCAGGAGCGGATATACTCTAGGGCACGAAAGATGGCGACTAGCTCAGCAGTGTAAACGCTGCAGCCAGCCGCCAAGGACCGTTGTTCGGAATGGTCCCCTAGAGTTAGCGCATACCCGACACGACCAGCAACCATCGAACCGTCGGTGTAAACAATTCCAGAGCCCTGATACGTGGCCAGGATGGAATGAAAGCGGCGGCGGAAGGCCTCTGGAGGGACCGAGTCCTTCGAGCCCTGTGCCAAGTCGAGCCGAAGGCAAGGGCGAGGAACACACCACGGGGGTGTACGCAGAGGCGCCCGGAAAGGAGGTGGAACTGGGAAAAACCCAAGCCCACAGAGAAGCTCCTTGATGCGTACGGCGATCGGACAACCCGACCGGGGCCGACGGTCTGGCAGATGGACGACTAACTGCGGGAACAGGACACGATAATTTGGATGCCTGGGCAAGCTAAAAACATGGGCAGCATAAGCGGCCAGCAAACGTTGGCGTCGGAACCGCAATGGAGGTACACCTGCCTCCACTAGGACGCTGTCCACAGGGCTGGTGCGGAAAGCACCAGTGGCAAGGCGTATCCCACTGTGGAGAATTGGGTCCAGCACCCGCAACGCAGATGGGGATGCTGAGCCATAAGCTAGGCACCCATAATCCAGGCGAGACTGGATTAACGCCTGGTAGAGCCGCAACAGGGTAGATCGGTCGGCGCCCCAGCGGGTGTGGCTCAAACAACGCAGGGCGTTGAGATGCCGCCAACACGCTTGTTTAAGCTGCCGGATATGAGGCAGCCAAGTCAACCGGGCATCAAAAAGGACACCCAAAAACCTGTGGGTCTCCACCACAGCAAGAAGTTCGTCGGCAAGATAAAGCCGCGGCTCAGGATGGACCGTTCGGCGCAGGCAGAAATGCATAACGCGGGTCTTGGCAGCCGAAAACTGAAAACCACGCGCTACAGCCCAAGTCTGCGCCTTGCGGATTGCGCCCTGTAGCTGACGTTCAGCTGCTGCAATGCTAATAGAACTATAGTAAAGACAGAAGTCGTCAGCATACAGGGAAGCGGAGACAGAATTTCCTACTGCCGCAGCGAGACCGCTTATTGCAATTAAAAACAGGCAGACACTGAGGACAGAGCCCTGGGGTACCCCGTTCTCCTGGACGAGGGAGGAACTATACGAGGCCGCAACTTGCACGCGGAAGGTACGATACGACAGAAAATTTCTGATAAAGATCGGCAGAGGGCCCCGAAGACCCCATCCATGAAGCATAGAAAGGATGTGATGACGCCATGTCGTATCGTACGCCTTCCGCATGTCGAAAAAGACAGCGACCAGGTGCTGACGGCGGGCAAAGGCTGTGTCGGTGGCGGAGCGGACTTTACTGAACCCACCCTGAGACGGAGCCAGATGGCCCCGAGACTCCAGCACCCAATTTAAGCGCCGGCTCACCATCCGTTCAAACAACTTGCAAAGAACGTTGGTGAGACTAATGGGACGGTAGCTGTCCACCTCCAGAGGGTTCTTTCCAGGTTTCAAAATGGGGATGACAATACTTTCCCGCCATTGCGACGGAAACTCACCCTCGACCCAGAGACGGTGTAAAGGTCGAGGAGGCGTCGCTTGCAGTCCACTGAAAGGTGTTTCAGCATCTGACAGTGGATGCGATCTGGCCCGGGAGCAGTATCAGGGCAAGCGGCAAGGGCACTCTGAAATTCCCACTCACTGAATGGAGCGTTGTAGGGTTCAGAAGCGTTGGTGCGAAAAGAAAGGCTCCGACGTTCCATCCGCTCTTTAATGGAGCAGAAGGCCTGGGGGTAATTCGCAGAAGCGGAACTCATAGCAAAATGCTCTGCTAAGCGATTGGCAATGACGTCGGAGTCAGTACAAACTGCTCCATTCAGTGAGAGCGCAGGGACGCTGGCAGGGGTCAGATAGCCGTAGACGCGTCGAATCTTGGCCCAGACCTGCGAAGGAGTGACATGGAGGCCAATGGTGGACACATACCGCTCCCAGCACTCCTTCTTGCCTTGGCGGATAAGGAGGCGGGCCCGCGCACGCAGCCGTTTGAAGGCGATAAGGTGGTCTAAGGAGGGATGTCACTTGTGACGCTGGAGCGCCCGCCGGCGATCTTTAATCGCTTCAGCGATCTCAGGCGACCACCAAGGCACAGCCTTCCGCCGAGGGGACCCAGAAGAACGGGGAATGGCAGATTCGGCAGCAGTAACGATGCCGGTGGTGACCGATTGAACCACCGCATCAATGTCGTCATTAGAGAGAGACTCAAGAGCGGCAGTGGAGGAGAACAAGTCCCAGTCAGCCTTATTCATAGCCCATCTGCTAGGGCGCCCAGAAGAGTGACGCTGTGGTAGTGACAGAAAGATCGGAAAGTGGTCACTACCACACAGGTCGTCATGCACACTCCATTGGAGAGACGGTATGAGGCTAGGGCTACATATTGAAAGGTCAATGGCGGAGTATGTGCCATGCGCCACACTGAAGTGTGTGAAGGCACCATCATTTAAAATCGAGAGATCGACCTGCGACAATAAATGCTCAACAATGGCGCCTCGACCTGTTGCCACTGACCCACCCCACAGAGGGTTATGGGCGTTGAAGTCGCCCAATAGCAAGAAAGGTGGCGGCAATTGGGCTATCAGCGCAGCCAGGACATGCTGTGAGACATCACCATCCAGTGGAAGGTAAAGACTGCAGACGGTAACAGCCTGTGGCGTCCACACCCGAACAGCGACAGCCTCTAAAGGTGTGTGGAGAGGGACAGACTCGCTGTGCAGAGTGTGAAGGACATAGAGGCAGACGCCACCCGACACCCTTTCATATGCTGCCCTGTTCTTATAATAACCCCGATAGCCACGGAGGGCGGGGTTCGCATTGCTGAAAACCAAGTTTCTTGAAGAGCAATGCAGAAGAAAGGGTGACAGCTGATAAGTTGTTGGAGCTCAGCTAGATGGTGGAAAAAACCGCCTCAGTTCCACTGGAGGATGATATTGTCCATGGCTGAGAAAGGCATGAAAGGACTGGGAAGGCAATTTACGCCGCTTGTTCACTCACTGCCACCGATTCAGTACCCGTACGAGAGGCATCCATGGTGTCTGAGGGACCAGCGAGATCAAGGTCCTCAGCGGACGCTAGAATCTCGACTGCATCCTCAGACGCAGAGCGCGAAAGGTGCGGTGGGGTTGGCGCCACCGCAAGTTCTTTGGCCTTGGAGGTCTTTCTCTTGGACTTCTCTCGCTGAACCTTGGGTTGCACCGGCTGGGAAGGCTTCACCGAGTCAGTCTCCGGGACAGAGGAGGATCGTGAAGCCCTACGCCCGGCCGCTGGTGAGGACTTATGCCACTGGCGGCCGTCATCCTTCCCGCTGGTGGAACCCTGGGAAGGGAGGGTCCCAAGGGAACTCTTACGGGCGAGAGTAGCCGAAGAAGTTAGACGCTTCTCCGGCTGAGAAGCGGGGACGGACGTCCCCGACGGGCGGGAGGAGGTTGCTCCTGAGGTAGGTGGTGCAGGAGCCACCGGTTGGGTAGAGCCCCCCACAGACAAGGGGGCAGGAGGAGTCTTACTGCTTATTGAGCTGGCTGGAAGTCTCGAAACTGATGGGGCTAGCACAGTTGTTGTAGCAGCTGCATAAGAAGATGTCATTCTCACAGGATGGAGTCTGTCATATTTCCTTTTGGCGTCAGTATAGGTCAGCCGGTCCAGGGTCTTATATTCCATAATTTTGCGCTCTTTCTGAAAGACTTTGCAGTCAGGCGAGCAAGGTGAATGGTGCTCCCCGCAGTTGACACAGATGGGAGGCGGGGCACATGGAGTATCGGGATGAGACTGGCGTCCGCAATCTCGACATGTGAGGCTGGAAGTGCAGCGGGAAGACATATGGCCGAACTTCCAGCACTTGAAGCACCGCATCGGGGGAGGAATATAGGGCCTGACGTCACATCGGTAGACCATCACCTTGACCTTTTCCGGTAACGTATCACCCTCGAAGGCCAAGATGAAGGCACCGGTAGCTATCTGATTTTCCTTCGGACCCCGATGAACGCGCCGGACGAAATGTACACCCCTGCGCTCTAAGTTGGCGCGCAGCTCGTCATCAGACTGCAAAAGAAGGTCCTTATGGTAAATAACTCCCTGAACCATATTTAAACTCTTATGCGGCGTGATCGTAACAGCAACATCCTCCAACTTGTCACAAGCAAGCAACCGTCGTGACTGGGCAGAGGATGCCGTTTGGATCAGGACCGATCCAGAGCGCATTTTTGACAAGCCGTCCACCTCCCCAAACTTGTCCTCTAAATGCTCGACGAAGAACTGAGGCTTTGTGGAGAGAAAAGACTCCCCATCAGCTCTCGTACAAACTAAGAATCGGGGCGAATAACTATTACCTCCATCCTGAGACTTACGCTCCTCCCACGGCGTGGCCAGAGAGGGGAACGTTTTCGGATTGTACTTTTCAGCATTAAATTGAGCCCGAGAACGCTTAGAGACTGCTGGCGGCTGGCCGCCAGCGAGAGATGATGTACCACGCTTCATTGCGGGTCATCCGCCCTGATGCCACCTACTCCGACCAAGGGCCCTCCCCACGGGCGCCACCCAGCCGCAGCAATAGCCACCTGGCAGGATGGCCATTGCCGGGAGTCCTGATGCCCCAGGGAGACGGGCATCTACTCCTTGGCATACGTGGGGAGTTAATGGCGCAGTCATCAGTAGAGCGATCCCTGTGTTGTCAGGGGGCTACAACCAAGAGGGTACATGGCGGCCCCACCACAACGGACTGGCTACCATGCTGGATCTTAGGTGCAAAACTGTCCAAGGTCGTCGTCGCAGTTAAAAGAAACACTGCAGAGTGCAGCGTGGGAATCGCACCCAGGGACGTATCCTCGCCCAAGAGATGGAAAACGAGCGGGACACCATTGCAACGACGAAAAAAGCCGGCTAAAGGTCTCAATGCACGACGGATACAGTGCACCACGTAAGGCGCCCTTCCCCAATTGGCTCGCTCTTCGGAATAATTTAGAAAGATGGAGGTCAAACCCGAGAGGGGACCATCACATAAGGCCGAAACATGTGAGACTCCTTTTAGTCGCCTCTTACGACAGGCAGGAATACCGCGGGCCTATTCTAACCCCCGAACCCGCAGGGGGCCTAAGTGTGGGTCACCAAATTTTGGTACTGAGGAAAATACATGTCTAATGTCACAAAAACTAATGCAAACCTGAAGTAAAAGTAAAGCTTTCAACAACCTGGAGTTAGTTATTAACACCTTAGAGCTCTGTTAGACATTGTCTTACTGGATGTGGTACACCACTGGCTTCCTCCAATTTTTGAACTCACTGACACAGTAAGTTACATGAGGACCTAGAGCTTCACAATGGAATGGAAACTGTCATTTTCCACATAGACAATTTCCACGTGAAAAAGTGACAGATGATGCCTGGGATGGAACCCAGAACACTTGAATTTGTAGCCTCACACCCATTCAATAAGGAATCCTCTTACTCTTAGAAAATTGTATATGCATTCAAGACAAGATCCAGAGTTTCATTAACTAACAGTGGCATTGTATACAACACTGGAAGGAAAACTAGAAATAATTAGCTACAAAATCAGACATTCCATGCTGAGGACCCACTAAAAGATGCACCACAGAACACAGGCAGTAATACATTATCATGAAAAATAAGTACTGGACAATGAGATAAATCTGCATTTATCTCATAGCATGTTACTGAAATTTGGAATCTGCATGCAGGTAAGTATCAAATGTGAGGAAAAAATAATTTTGAAATGTCAAATGTGATGTGGAAAAAGTAACAATTTGAGTTCCAACATCCACCCACCATAGTACATTAATGCTTAAGAAATAGTCTGGTAAATATTGTATACAAAACAAAATCCTCTATCATACTGTAGTGACAGGATATACACTCCTGGAAATTGAAATAAGAACACCGTGAATTCATTGTCCCAGGAAGGGGAAACTTTATTGACACATTCCTGGGGTCAGATACATCACATGATCACACTGACAGAACCACAGGCACATAGACACAGGCAACAGAGCATGCACAATGTCGGCACTAGTACAGTGTATATCCACCTTTTGCAGCAATGAAGGCTGCTATTCTCCCATGGAGACGATCGTAGAGATGCTGGATGTAGTCCTGTGCAACGGCTTGCCATGCCATTTCCACCTGGCGCCTCAGTTGGACCAGCGTTCGTGCTGGACGTGCAGACCGCGTGAGACGACGCTTCATCCAGTCCCAAAGATGCTCAATGGGGGACAGATCTGAAGATCTTGCTGGCCAGGGTAGTTGACTTACACCTTCTAGAGCACGTTGGGTGGCACGGGATACATGCGGACGTGCAATGTCCTGTTGGAACAGAAAGTTCCCTTGCCGGTCTAGGAATGGTAGAACGATGGGTTCAATGACAGTTTGGATGTACCGTGCACTATTCAGTGTCCCCTCGACGATCACCAGTGGTGTACGGCCAGTGTAGGAGATCGCTCCCCACACCATGATGCCGGGTGTTGGCCCTGTGTGCCTCGGTCGTATGCAGTCCTGATTGTGGCGCTCACCTGTACGGCGCCAAACACGCATAAGACCATCATTGGCACCAAGGCAGAAGCGACTCTCATCGCTGAAGACGACACGTCTCCATTCGTCCCTCCATTCACGCCTGTCGCGACACCACTGGAGGCGGGCTGCACGATGTTGGGGCGTGAGCAGAAGACGGCCTAACAGTGTGCGGGACCATAGCCCAGCTTCATGGAGACGGTTGCGAATGGTCCTCGCCGATACCCCAGGAGCAAAAGTGTCCCTAATTTGCTGGGAAGTGGCGCTGCAGTCCCCTACGGCACTGCTTAGGATCCTACGGTCTTGGCGTGCATCCGTGCATCGCTGCTGTCCGGTCCCAGGTCGACGGACACGTGCACCTTCCGCCGACCACTGGCGACAACATCGATGTACTGTGGAGACCTCACGCCCAACGTGTTGAGCAATTCGGCGGTACGTCCACCCGGCCTCCCGCATGCCCACTATACGCCCTCGCTCAAAGTCCATCAACTGCACATACGGTTCACGTCCACGCTGTCGCGGCATGCTACCAGTGTTAAAGACTGCGATGGAGCTCCGTATGCCACGGCAAACTGGCCGACACTGACGGCGGCGATGCACAAATGCTGCGCAGCTAGCGCCATGCGACGGCCAACACCGCGGTTCCTGGTGTGTCCACTGTGCCGTGCGTGTGATCATTGCTTGTACAGCCCTGTCGCAGTGTCCGGAGCAAGTATGGTGGGTCTGACACACCGGTGTCAATGTGTTCTTTTTTCCATTTCCTGGAGTGTATATACTTTTCAGCTACATAATTGAAGATGCATGAATTCAAACAGTGAAAAAGATTTGGAGGAAAATTACATCAATAGAGTACAACATGACATGAGGTTGACCAAATATAAGCAACATGAGCCATGCCATTTTATCAGGAGCTGTCCATCCATTTCCTTGAAGAGATTTAGAGAATCCATGGAAAACAGATCTAAATTTCCAGAGGACAATCTGAACTCATTCATCTCAAAATCACATTCTATGACATTAGCACAGCTGTGAACATGAATTCCTGTGAAAATCTACAAAACATGTTTTCCAAAAATTAGCCTGTGTAACTGTTTAGAAAACACACACAACAGGAAAATATTTATTCTGTTAGCAATAAACATGCCCAAAATTATAAATTCTCTAAATACAGAGATTGGAACATGAGCACTGGACTACTGAAGCATCACTGATTGCTACTGTTAAAAACAAACTCTGGAAGGCAGGAACATACTTCTGCCTAACAAACCTGATAAAGTGATCAGACATGATGTAACAGACAATACACCTAGCATGGGGAATGTTGTGGAATACAGTGAGGACCTGCATATGTTAACAACATTACATAGTTACATGACAGCAGATATCTGTACAGCAAATTCAAATGAAGCTAAATCCCCTGAATCCCCATGGCCAACCAAAAGTTGAACATATGAGAACCACCAAGACAGCTTATATAAGAAGCTTCCATTAATTTATAAGCAACATCATATCTTGCAAAACATGAAACAAAAAACGAAAACCTTAGAACTTCTGAAGAAAATTTTTAGAAAAGGGATCAAAGACATCTCTACAGTTGATAGTTGACAATGATGCAGATTGTAGCAAAACGGAAGACAGTAACAGAAAAGACATAATTACAATGCTTTGCCTAGAAATTTTCTCCACAAAAGAACATAAAAATGCATTTCACATTTCTTACTACAGCACAGGTACTAAAATTACACATACATAATTGACTAAAGTGGGGAGAGGAGGGAGAAGGAAAAACCAAACTTTTTCTGCACAATTTACCACTAGACCTGAAGGGGAAGCCATCAGATGAAATAAAACAAGTGGATGTGGCAGGATTACCTCTGGCAATGGAAATGTTATTTTATGGAACAGTGGCGTTTCATGGGAATAGAAAAATGCACAGGTCATTTCAAGTTGTAAGAAGAGGCACAGCAAACATGTTTGGAGCTAAAGACCTAAACAGCAGATAATTTTGTTCTCCTATATGATTTTGGAAAGAAAACAGTTCGTCTGCATGAATAAAAATGAATCCTACAGTCATTCATCAAGTAAAATTGACTGCTCTATTCACTCACTGTTCTGCTGAATGAAATCAGCCAATACAATTTTGAATACCGGGTGATTTAAGCTAATCACAAACGTTCACATAGTGATCTAGTGACTGTCTAATATTAGAGATTTGTCTAACAACAGATGTAAAAATTTATTTTACCTGCGCTGATAAGTTATACCTGGATTTCTTGCACTTTTATGGGCTGCCACCTTAACCATTATGGACACATCCCTGTGACAATAATAACTTGACTGAAAAGGGTATCTTGCAGATCATCCTCTTCAATTTCCTTCAGACTTCCAGTATTTGGAGTTTAGTGCTGGAACATCAATTTCCTAAACCAGCACTAGGCAGTAACCAAACTAAAAAAAATTGACTTTGAAGATCAGAAGACTTCTGAGTGCTGCCTACTACAAAACATTTCCTATTTATTAAGACAATTGCTGGTAATTGAAAGAATAGCATAAAAGTGCCTTAATGAAAAAGTTGCTGGTTCGGATCTCCTAGTAGGAACTACTACTTTTTAAAAACTTTCACGTCTAATAACAACTCGCAAATTTAACAAATACTGAATTGTAATGGTTTGGTAAAAATCACATATCTCTTCATCATTCAACATATTAAAACAAAAATTTTGATACATTCATGCGAGATTTATTTATTTTCAATTTGATGCTCTCCATTTTTGTACCAAAATGTAATTTTTTAACAATACTCGCATTTTCATGTAACTTTTAACTAAAAATAACTATTAGAAAAGTATGACTCAGGATGAATTAAAATTACCATTTGTTTTACATATGGAATTTAAATAAAACTAAAAGAACTGGTGGCACTTAGTGTGATCTGAACCACCAATTTTATGATTATTATAATATTATCCTATGCACTCAGCTACAGACAACTATACAATACATTTCTTACACTTCCCACCACTCACAAATCACCCAATTGCCAAATGCGTTTCTTGTTTCTACTTTTATGGAGAACAGCATCATACTGCTTTACCAAATAATTGGCTGGCCATTGACCTTCAAATCCTGAACCTAAGACGAAAATCTATGAGGACACCCAAGTGAAATCCCCTTGGCAGCCTGGAGGCATGCTTGGTTAGGCTAATTGTTTAAGTAACTGATCCTGAAACTAGGAGTTACAGCCTCAAATCTGAGACCTAGCAACAGTTTTCATCTGTTGGTTTGTATGTGTACCAATGCAGTCTCACAGAATTGTT
This sequence comes from Schistocerca piceifrons, assembly GCF_021461385.2. Taxonomy (NCBI): domain Eukaryota; kingdom Metazoa; phylum Arthropoda; class Insecta; order Orthoptera; family Acrididae; genus Schistocerca; species Schistocerca piceifrons. The sequence continues at coordinate 138,110,449 of NC_060148.1, read as the reverse complement.
ATTTATCTTCATATAGATAATGAAGTAATTCTACAGATAGACATGCTAGAACTATTGCTCCTGCTCAAAGACAGCACTTTAAACAATAGTTCACAGTCCCCACCCCAAATGAACCATGGACACTGCTAAGTGGGTTGCTTGCATGTCAACAACATTGAAAACAGTGTTAGGTGCAAACACAAATAAGTATTATCTGAGGAGATATCAAACTTAGACATGGATCCTCAAGAGGGGCAAAATACTTTTCATCAGTTGCAGGAGCAATGGTCTGGATTATCCACAGACCTGACCTTGTAGCATTAACCAACTTCCTGTACCAATAATGCAAATGGCTGAAAGCAATGCGAAACTGTAGCTCTTTTTGTTTTTCTTCTCAAGAGCATGCAGCTCTACTGCATGAAATTGTTGTTGTTGTTGTTGTTGTTGTTGTTGTCTTCAGTCCTGAGACTGGTTTGATGCAGCTCTCCATGCTACTCTATCCTGTGCAAGCTTCTTCATCTCCCAGTACTTACTGCAACCTACATTCTTCTGAATCTGCTTAGTGTATTCATCTCTTGGTCTCCCTCTACGATTTTTAGCCTCCGCGCTGCCCTCCAATGCTAAATTTGTGATTCCTTGATGCCTCAAAACATGTCCTACCAACCGATCCCTTCTTCTAGTCAAGTTGTGCCACAAAATTCTCTTCTCCCCAATCCTATTCAATACCTCCTCATTAGTTACATGATTTACCCACCTTATCTTCAGCATTCTTCTGTAGCACCACATTTCAAAAGCTTCTATTCTTTTTTTGTCCAAACTAGTTATCGTCCATGTTTCACTTCCATACATGGCTACACTCCATACAAATACTTTCAGAAACAACTTCCCGACACTTAAATCTATACTCAATGTCAACAAATTCTCTTCTTCAGAACCGATTTCCTTGCCTTTGTCAGTCTACATTTTATATCCTTTCTACTTCGACCATCATCAGTTATTTTACTCCCTAAATAGCAAAACTCCTTTACCACTTTAAGTGTCTCATTTCCTAATCTAATTCCCTCAGCATGACCCGATTTAATTTGACTACATTCCATTATCCTCGTTTTGCTTTTGTTGATGTTCATCTTATTTCAAGACACTGTCCATTCCGTTCAAAAGCTCTTCAGAGTCCTTTGCTGTCTCTGACAGAATTACAATGTCATCGGCGAACCTCAAAGTTTTTACTTCTTCTCCATGAATTTTAATACCTACTCCGAATTTTTCTTTTGTTTCCTTTACTGCACGAAATTATCTTAGGCAAAATATTCAGGAGGTAAAATAGTCCCCCATTCAGATCTCCAGGCAGAGTCTACTCAGGAGGATGTTATCAGGGAAAGCTGGCCAGGCAGTCTATATGTCTTAGTGTGGAGTATTACATATCTTAGCAGGATCAGCATATATCACTAGGACTAAGATAGATATTGCCTACAGGAAAATTGAAGAGATCTTTAGAGAAAAGAGATGCACTTGGATGAATATCAAGAGCTCAGATGGAAAACCAGTTCTAAGTGAAGAAGAGAAAGCAGAAAGGTGGAAGAATTATATAGAGGGTCAATAGAAGGGTGATATACTGTAGGGCAATATCATGGAAATAGAACAGAATGCAGATGAAGATGAAATGGGAGAAATGATACTGCATGAGAAATTTGACAAAGCAGTGAGAGACCTGAGTCGAAACAAGGCCCTGAAAGTATACAAGATTCCATTACAACTACTGATAGCCTTCGAAAGGCCAGCCCTGACAGACCTCTACCATGTGGTGAGTAGGATGTAGGAGATAGATGAAATACCCTCAGACTTCAAGAAGAATATAATAATTCCAATCACGAAGAAAGAAGGTTTTAACAGACGTGAAAATAACCAAACTATTAGTTTGGTAAGTCATGGGTGCAAAATACTAACACGAATACATTACAGATGAATGGAAAAACTGGTAGAAGCTGACCTTGGGAAAAATCAGTTTTGATTCCATAGAAATGTTTGAAAACATGAGGCAATACTGACCCTACAACTTGTCTTGCAACACAGATTAAGGAAAGGAAAACCTATATTTCTACCATTTGCAGACTTGTAGAATCCTGTTGACAATGTTAACTTTATTACTCTCTCTCAAATTCTGAATGTTGCACGGATCAAACACAGGGAACAAAAGGCTATTTACAACTTGTACAGTAACCAGACGGGAGTTAAAAGGAGTTGAGGGGCATGAAAGGGAAAGAGCAGTTGGGAAGGGTGTCAGACAGGGTTTTTTTTTTTTTGGTGGAGTTTAAGGGCACTCAACTACTGAGGTCATTAGCGCCCAGTCACAGTTATTAGAGCACATGGAATCTAGTAAAACTCAAGGGGAGGGGGGGGGGGGCACCAGAAAGGCTTGACAAAGATGCAGATAAAATAAGTAAAAAAGTTGGATGTCTTCGGACATGCCAGTCAAAGTTATAAAACGCAAAACACGAGCAGCTGCTCGAGCGTCATCAGCTAAAATATCCGGTAAAGTAGATGGCAGGGACAGGACAACATGAGATTGACTAAAGCAGGGACACAACAATAAAACATGGCGCACTGTTAATGCCTGAACACAAGGGCACTGCGGGGCTGGGTCACCTGAGAGCAGGTAGCGGTGGCTAAACCGGCAATGCCCAATCCGCAACCTGGTCAGAAGGACCTCCTCTCGCCGAGATGGTCGGGAGGAGGTTGTCCAAGCAGTTGGGAGCGGTTTTACTGCCCGGAGCTTGTTTCCTTGGAGGGATGACCAAGCATCCCACCACATCGACACAAGCCTCTTACAAACATCAGACAGGGTTGTAGCCTAGCCCTGATGGTATTGAATCTGTATACTGAGCAAGCAGTGAGGAAAACAAAAGAAAAATTCGGAGCAGAAATTAAAATCCATGAAGAGGAAATAAGAACTGAGGTTTGCCGACGACATTTTAATTATGTTAGAGACAGTGAAGTACCTGGAAGAACAGTTGAACAGAAGGAACAGTGTATTGAAAGGAGAATATAAGATGAACATCAACAAAAGCAAAATGAGGATAATGGAATGTAGTCGAATTAAATCAGTGATGCCGGGGGATTTATATTAGGAAATGAGACACAAAGTAGTATATGAGTTTTCCTATTTGGGGAGCAAAATAACTGATGATGGTCAATGTACACAGGATATAAAATGTAGCGTGACAATGGCAGGTAAAGCTTTTCTCGAGAAGACAAATTTGTTAACATCAAGTATAGATTTAAGTGTTGGGAATTCTTTTCTGTAAGTATTTGATTGGAGTGTAGTCTTGTAAGTAAGTGGACAAAATGGATGACAAACAGTTTAAACAAGAAGAGAAAAGAAGCAAACATCAAACAATGGAAAATCCAGAATGGAATGTAACAATACCAGAGAAGGAATGTCTCTACTCATGATACAGCAGTGATGCTGAGTCACAATAGGCACAATAAAAAGATTCACATAATTAAGGCTTTCGGCCAGTAAGGCCTTTGTCAGCAGTAGACACTCATTCGCATGCGGTCTCAGAGAGCTGAAAGCACAGCTTGGCAGTGTGGTCTCAGCTCCCTGCATATATATATATCTGTGTGTGTGTGTGTGTGTGTGTGTGTGTGTGTGTGTGTGTGTAGGAGAATAGAAGCTTTTGAAATGTGGTGCTACGGAAGAATGGTGAAGATTAGATAGGTAGATCATGTAACTAATGAGGAGGTACTGAAGAGAATTGGGGAGATGAGGAATTTGTGGCACAACTTGACTAGAAGAAGGTATCTGTTGGTAGGACATGTTCTGAGGCATCAATGGATCCCCCATTTAGTATAGGAGGGCTGTGTGGAGGGTAAAAGTCAAAGAGAGAGACAAAGAGATGAATCCACTAAGCAGATTCAGAAAGATGTAGAGTGCAGTACGTACTTTGAGATGAAGAAGCTTGCAGAGGATAGGGTAGTATGGAGAGCTACACGAAACCAGTCTCTCAACTGACGATGATGACGACAACAGCCTAGGGAGGTTAGAGACTTTAAAAAGGAACCATTGATAGGTTGTATTCAGTTGTAGTAAGAGCTGAAGTGCAGTGGCAGAAAGCACAAGACTTCTGGTCAGGTCAGTACAGGATTATCTACAAAAAATCAAATAGGAGTCATGCAGGGAGAGCCCCAGTAATGAGCAAGAAAATAGGAACACAAGTAAGCTATTATCAACAGCAATGTCAATGAATTACCATAGCTAAAATAGGCATGAAGGAAATACAAGAGTGATAGAAATCTGTATGGCAACAAGACCAGCAGAAGAATGGAATAGGAAAAAGTTTGATGAGTAATTATTCAAGAGCTAAGGAAGATGAAAGCCAATTCTAGAAGGTAATGAAATTCAATAGTAGGAACAGGATGCACAATAGTTACGAGAACATCCAATGGCATAAATGACTGAAAGGGGGAAGCTGCCTGGTAGAATTTTGCACATTGCATGAATTAGTCACTGCAAACACTTGTTTCAAGTATCATGAAAGAAGCTTGTGTATGTGGAATAACCTGGAGAAACCAAAAGGTTTCAAGCAGATTATGTAATGTCAAATACAAAGATTTCAAAACAGGATTGTGAACTACAAAACATTTCCAGTGATAAATGTGGAATCTGGCTAGAGTTGTTTTTATTAACTGCAGAGTAATGTTGTTGAAATGGTAAAAGTAGAATTTAAGTACATGGGATTTGGGTAAGATCAATGAACCAAAAATCATTGATAGTTTGAAAATGAGCATTAGGCAACAAGTGATAAATAGAGGGTAATTATACACTGGGTGATGAATAGGCAGCTTTGAGATGAAACAGTGAAGGCAGGCGGGAACATAGGTAAAACGTAAGGACTAGTACAAATACCTTAACAACTCATGAGATGCTGAATTTAACTGATGAGAAGAGAAAATACAAACATGTGGCTATTAAAACAGACAAAAGGGAACACAGACATTACTGGAATGATGTTAACACAACATGCAATATGGCTAAACAAGAATGGTTGTAAGGCAAAGGGGAACAAACTTGCTCCAGAAAGGGGAAAGGAAGTAGTTGTAGACAAAACTGGAGATTTTATGAGATGGCCAGAATTTGATACAACACTGAAAGAGCAAAGTCTTAACAAGGCCATTGCAGTTGATGACATTTGCTCAGAATTATTGGGATACTTGGAAAAGCCGTCCTTGACAAAATTATTCCACTTTTGTGCAAGATACGAGATAGCTGACAAAGTTATACATCAACCAGAATGTAATAGCTCAAATTCGAAGAAAGGCAGTTGCTAAGAGGTGAATACTATCTGACCAGACCATCAGATAAATATATCATGCTTGCGAGAATGGAAACGCTTTTAGAGGGTTAACCTTACATAAGATCACTTTGGGTACCAGGAACATGTAACACAAAGCAATACTGATACTATGGCTTACCTTAGACGAGTTAAAGAAAGACAAAATTGTGTTTACAGCTTTTGCAGATTTACTGAAATGCTTTTGAGAATGTGGAGTTGAATGCACTCTTTGGAATTTGGACAGCAGCAGAATAAATAGACAGGAAGCCCAAGTTTGTCTGCAACTTTCACAGAAACCAGACTCCAGTTGTAAGAGCTGAAAGACATGAAATGGAAGCATTGCGTAGGAAATGAGACAGGCTTGTAGCGTACATCTGATATGCACTCTGTATGATGAAGACATGAAGGAAATCTCGAAGATAAAGGAAACTGTGTGTTTACCAATGACAATGTAATTCTATCAACAAAACCAGCATCTTGAAATTGTCAATGAAGGGATTTGTGGGAGGTAAAAGCTGGAAGAGAAAATTTGTATAGTATTACTAGAAGAGATTGTATGACAAACATCAATAAAAGCAATAGAATCTAGCTGAAATAGATCAGTCAATGTTGAGTTTCAACTAGAAAATGAGACACTAAAAGTAGCAGACAACTTTTGCTATTTGGGCACCAAAGTAACTGACAATGGCTGAAGTAAGAAAGAAATAAAGTGAAGACTAGGAATATCAAGGAACATGTGCCTAATAAAGAGGACTGTTCACATCTAATATAAATTTAAGTGTTAGGAAGTATTTTCTGAAGATATTTGCAGTGCAGCCCTGTGTGGAAGACAAACATAAATGATAGGCAATTCAGACAAGATGAGAATGGAAGCATCTGAAATGTGCTACAGAAGAATGCTGAAGATTTGATGGGTAGACGAAACAAATGAGGGAGGAACATAGGGACCAATTTCACTAACACAAGGGACCTGTTAATAGCACAAATTCTGAGGCATCTAGGGATAGTCAATTTGGTAATGGAGGGATATGTGAGGGTAAAAAGTGTAGAGGGAGACTATGGCATGAAGACAAGAAGCAAGTTCGAATGAATGTAGTAGGTGACAGTCATCAGAGATTAAGAGGTTTATAGAGGGTAGACTGAAGTGCATCAAGCCAATCTATACTATATTCACCAAAACTGAGCCATAACATGACACTGCTTAATTTCTTACAGTCACACAAATTCTAGACTTACCTGTTTGCTCACTTGCTCATCCAATTCTTCTTTTACTTTCATGGTAGATGTGTGTAACTGAACCTGTGGTGAATAGTAAAAAAATATCTGCAAGGAGTTCTTTTAAGAAGACAATTTTAGATATATTACAAACAAGTATCACATATTGTAAGTCTATGACACTTCTAAAGAATAAATGACTCATTCTTTTCAGAGAGTGGCTTTCTCGGTGACAGTCAGTAAGGTGCATTTCAATGGTAATGATCAAAAAGTTATATGAATGATTAGTGACAACATATTTGAAAATTTACTAGCATCTTGCACTTCATTTTCCTATGCTGCTTTTTTCGGTCATATTTCCTACTTCCATAATATTTATTTACTTATCATTAAGTATTTTATATTAAATGCGCATCATATAAAAAACAGTAGTGTAATGAAATCAGTGGGTACAACTAGAAGCTTTAATATTAAAATCAACAATACCCATATCATACAACTAATTGCAACATGAATTTTCTATCAGCCAATCAACCTGTTTTATTTTGAAATATCAAAATGATGTGGATGAAGCAAGGAGGGAATAATAAGTAAGATTTTTGAGGCCATTCACTTACTGAGAGTTTCCTGTTCTTGCTAGCCTATGACTTGGGATGTCGATTTTTGCATTACTTACAGTATCTTCTTTGTAAACTGCTTTCTGGAAACACATTCTTTAACATTCTCCCTGATGCCAACAGCAGAGTCATAGAGATATCAAAAACTATTAGTATTCTAAGCCTGGTAAACAAAATACAGATGGCACTGTATGTTCCACTTAGCATATCACACAGACCTTTTTTTATGTTACTGATATCAGGGGAATTAACACATATCTGAACCAAACACTCCTCTCAGTTTACACCCGAGGTAGAGCAATCTTGAGGACTTTTCTTGCAGATTTGGTTGGTGTGTTTTTTTCCAGTTCACTTTCCCATTAACATGAAATCTGGCATGTTTACTTTCTATACTGACTTGCAGACAAATACAATGAAACAGTATTAAAAAATTGAGGTTCTGGACAAAGCCCTTCTGAAATAGAGAACACATTCACAGGAACACAACACACACATGGCCACTGTCTCCAGGAACTGGGAATGACCATCTGCTTTTGGTATGAGCAACCATCTGTTAGGGTGGGTTGTGAGATATGAGGAGGCACGGGGCAGCAAGAGAGGGATAGTAGTGTAAAAGTGGGAGGAAGGGAGGGGGGAAGATAATGTGTTCTCAGTGATAGCATGCAAGGATGTGGCAGAGACAGTATGAGTTGCTAAAGGTAGTTTTGGGAAGCTGTACTGTGGGAGGGAAAGGGGAGGAGAGAAATTAAGAAAGGGAAAATAGTAATTGCACTGGGAGGAAAGAAGAGAGAGAGTGTGTGTGTGTGTGTGTGTGTGTGTGTGTTTGTGTGTGTGTGTGTGTGTGTGTGTGTGTGTGTGTGTGTGTGTGTGGTGCTGAAGTGAGAGCAGGGAAAGAGGATATGGGTAGAGGACATGGACTAGCATAGGCTGAGTCTAGAGTGGTTACAGGAAATAATATGTTGTGTTAGAAGATAGAATCCAGTTGGGGCCAGCTGTGAAGCAGTTACTGAAGTGAATCACAACATGCTGGGGGCACTTCCAGCAAGTGGGTGGTCCAGCTTTCTTGGCCACACTTTGCCACTGGTCACTCCTGCAGACAGAGTGATTTAGTTGTCATGCCTATGTAGGGTTCAGCACAGTGGCTGCAGGTGTGTAGTTGCCAATCACAAGGTTGCTTTCACAGGTAGCCCTGCCTTTGTGTTGGAGATGTCTGACAGGGCTGCAGGAAACATGCATGTCCTGCATGTAGCTCTGTTTCAGAGATATGAGACATGAGGCAAGAGCTTGAAAGCAGGGCTGGAGTAGCAATGGGCAAGAATATTTTATAAGTTCAATTGGAGACAAAACAACTGTGGGAAGGGTGGAGAGATTATTCCTCATTTCAAGGCATGAGAGGTAGGGTAAATCCCGGCAGAAAATGTGATTCAATTGCTTCAGTCATGGGTAGTACTGACTTGTAAGGGGAGTGCTACTCTATGAGTATGTGGGAGATGGGGGTTGACCAAAGCGTCCGATCCCACCCGTCGGCTTTGACCCATGACTTAAGACTGCTGTGGTGTGTGACATCATGGTGGTGTGGAATTTAGTTTGTGAGAGTGGCGTATTTGTAGGTGTTTTGATGTGATCGGTGGTGCTCTCTGGTGGTGTGTTCATGTGTTGTGTGTTAGGTGATGTTTTTGGTTTAGTTTGCATGTGTGGCGTGTTTATAGGTGGTGTATTGTTGCGGTTGGTGGTTCTCTCTGGTGGTGTGTTTATGGGTAGCCTGTTACGTGGCGTATGATGTTCATTTGCATGGTAGCATTGCACGTGTGTGGTATTGGTAGTGACTGTGCTTTCAGTGGAATATTTTTCAGGGAGTTAACAATTTTGGCTTTGTTATGTCAATGTTACTTTTTTTATTGGTGTGTGTGAATTTTGGTAAACTGCTTTTTTTATGTCTTTGGTAGGTATGGATATGACTAGCAGGGTCAACAGTTTTCGGTTGTCGGTGATGATGGGGGACAGTGCGTTGTCTCTAATAAAATTTCTTTAACTATTCGGAATTTTGGATGAAGTCTGGAAGTGTTCAGTGTGTTGTGAAGAAATGCGGCTTAATAAACTTCTGGCATATCTGATCAGGGATGGCTATATGTGGAGGTGTCTTAAGGATAACAGGTGAAGGGAAATGTTCGATTCCAATTCGTGGGATCGGGAGCTGCTGTTGAGCTATGTAGATCAAGCGAAGCGTCCGATTCCACAGTATATTGTGTTAATGAAATTTGAGTAGTTTTGTGCCATCTTTTTTTTTGTCGTTTTGTGTCATTTAGTATGGTGGTGTGTGTCTAAATTTGTTCGTATTTACTTTGTCCCCACCCAAAACCCCCAATTTCCCACACTTGTCCCGTTAGTTTCCTTAGGTTTTTGTGGAACGTGTGTGTTGGTTTCTAATTGTATTTTCGTGTTAGTGGTCATGTTTATGTCATGACATCATAGGCGCCATATTGTAGTCTTAGTGTATGTTCATTTCCGCCATATTTGTGACGTCATGGGTCAAAGCAGATGGGTGGAATCAGACGCTTCTGTATTTGTGACTGACAAGACAAGGCATGGGAATTCCATTTCTGGGCAACGCCTGTAAAGGAAATTTTAGGCTGTGCACGCCTCAGTGTGACCCTTAGCATTTCCTTCAAACCACATTGTTTCCCAATATTCTTAGCTGGTGGAGTCTCCTTACATTTCGCTTCCCCTAACACTCTGCATCAGAAAAAGTCTACCTTGCACACCTACAAATTCTTTCATCACCACCACTACCAGAACCACTAGTGGTAACAACTGCAGTAGTAGAAGTACTGCCAGTATTAACTTTTAGTTCATAGTATTATTCAGTTACACTGCTACTTCAGACACTCAAATCATTGTATTACTATTTGCCATATTAAAACTTAGTTTCCGAAAAATATGATATAAAAAGGGAAACCAAGGTCCAATTTAATAGAGGGTCTGATGGACTTAATCAGATCAGGTTCAATAAACAAACCAATACGATCACAAAAATGTCATCAACGAATCTTGATCTGGTGAATGGTTTGTGATTCTGGGTGGTTAGTAAGGAATCCTCGAGGTAGCCTATGAATAAATTTGCAGAATATGGTGACATACAGTTGGCCTTTGATGTACTGCAGATTTGTTTGTAGGCAATCCCTTCAATAAAGAAGTAATTGTCTGTGAGAATGTAGTTGGACATGGCAACCAGGAATGGGCTGTAGGTTAGGAGACAGTCAGACACTGGGGAAGGTATTGTTCAGTGACAAAGTCATGTGTGTTGGGGGATGTGATCATAGAGGGTGATAGCACTTTCCTAAATTGTACAAAATGGAAACTCTTCCTACAACGTATCACTCATCCCCATGACCCCCCATAGCATCAATATTCACTAGTCTGTATGCTCCGCCCCACCTATTCCCTACCCTGCTCTCATTCTAGCACTGAGCAGTGCACACACCTACCCCACAACTTCCCCCCCCCCCCCCCCCCCACCCCCCGTACAGCCTCCCAACACTGCACCTAGAAGCCCTATTCTGTCACCCTATGTCCTTGACCAATCCCACAGGCAGCACAGCATCACCTCCACATTTTCTGTGTTTGATTTTACTTTCTCTGGTCTTTGGAAAATGTAACTGAGGCGCCTGAGTTTTGCTTTTCACCATTGGACTAGTTCAGATACAACCTCACATGAAAAGCTGGAACAGCGACTGCTCAGTCACACAGCTTTGAGCTAATGGAAAAACAGATACATTTACAATATAGATGTAACACATGATATGAAAGTGCATTGTAGTCACTTCTGTAGTTGTTCCAAAAAGAAGTGATAAGAAGGCATGTGTGCTAAATCTATGATGACTTGCCTTTACCAACTGCTTACATTTTGAGATCAATGCTAGACCTACAGTACCACTAGAAGAATGAACAATCTGAATATGAGCAAGACACTACGAACACCAAGTTCGTAGAAAGAAAGTTAAGTGAGACATTGAAAGTACAAAGGTTTGCTTCCTTCGGGGGGGGGGGGGGGAGGAGGAGCGAAAGGTCCTACTTGACCCAGACATTGGCAGTTGACACTAACAAAAACCTGTCAAGGCTACTTTCATAACGTGACATTGTCTAGCATGGGTATACATTTGTGCTTTCACTGCTTCTAGATAAACTTTCAAGATGAATGATTCAGAGCAAAGACACCTTTATAGGGTCACAAGTGTTTTGATCTAGCTACAAAAACACAAATTAATTACAGCACTTTGATGAAGTGAAAAATGAACAATATATTTTCAAAACAAGTTCAATGAGGAGAGAATTATCCGTAGAATGTTGATGGCCACACACTGGGAACTTCAAATCCTGCTGATCTCAGAAATACTGAATCAAGAAGTGAGCTTTAACAGTAGTGTTAGCATGTTTTAATTTGCCAGAAGCTGACAGTGACATTCTGCTATAATTATTTCTTTTATGAGCACCAAATCCGTAGGCATATGTTGTGTGTTACAGATGTGTCATATTTGAGCCCACATGGTTTAACTCTGATTATACTAACATTTAATTAATTTATGTGTTACCAAATATTTAGAGTGGTAATGTGAAAATCTACTTGTTAAAGAGCATTGCAAACATTCTGTAGTTAAAACTGTAACACTCCTTTACTCTTTTAGTATCAGCATTACCACCATTTGCTTCTTAGGGTTGTAAATTATACTACCAACTGCTCTTTCATTTAATAGTATTTCAGCTCCTCAAAGGATTTCAATAAGAGCTCTTTGTCACATACCACTTCCCTATATTTAATAGATTCTGAATACCTACCCCCAAATCAAAAACTGATCAAGAACAGTAATATTGCTAACAAGAACATTGAGTACATAAAAACAATTAGATGATCAATAGCAAAAATAATACACCAGGAAAACAATATTGTAGATCATGTGTTTAGATTTCACCATCAGGCACCATGACAAATAGACTGCCAACTATTATCTATGCAGTAAGTCCTCATATATATATCCCCTCTTGTCTGAGAAAGCAACTATGGTCAACTTAAAAACTGACCACAAATAGAGCATCTGATCAATTAATCCAGCAAGCCATACAACTGATCTACAGTAGCAGCTGAATCATCTGTACTCTAGCAAGTAAAGTCCTACTCATACCCATTAATAATACCACTTTCTAAGAAAGGAACAAATCTAGACATTAACAACACACCAAACTAAATCTCAAAGTAGAAAATTAATTTGTAATAAGTGATTGCAAACACCACAATAGTTCAAGAACATGTGACAATTTCCTAGTAGACAACAAACCTGTAATCATTAACATCTGGCATTCCAACATCACATTAACAATAAGCTACAGAAATTTTAAAACAAATTAAATATTGGAGAGCAGCATTATATACTATAAGATACCAATCCATTGCAAATATGTTACACAGCCAAGCATCGCAACTTCATTTGGTCAAGAATCAAAACCAACAGCCAGTACCAAATATTTCATCTGACAAACAACAGGGAAGATAATCTGCTTGTTTACACACCACATTGCACAGAGATATTAATGAAACAATGGTAAAAAACACAAGAAGCTATTTACCAAGGAGCCTAGTTCAGCATATACTTCATTCTTCTCTTTTTTCAGCCAAGTAGTTCCCTTGGAGTCCATGAGTGCTCTCCTAATCCACTGAAAAACAAGAAATCAAAAGTGATATTGTTTAAATTGTTACTATTCAACATAGTGCACAGGCAGCATTTTCTGGCTGCAGCAAACGAGTGAATGCATATTAAAAATTTAAATCTGGCTGAGGAACAAAGAACCTGATAAAAAGAACTGATTTACAACTTTCTGGTTATGAGGACTCTGAAGCCTCACTGTCACTAATGGAAAACACACCTCAATTTGACAGAAAACAAAAACCCCTACACAATGGAAACAAATGACTTACAGTTACTGCTGTTACTTAGTAGCATTTGCTTGTGGTATACAATCATATTCTGAATATGGTAGCTGACATAGCTTGCTTTTTCCACATAAATTTCTATGTGTCATGTGAAGCAACTAAGATAAATTGAATTTACCAGACAAATCTATTTACTGTAGACAATTTTACATATGAAGAATAAAAGATTAAAATGCGTCTCGAGCTATATCTAAGCCTGTCAATGTATCCTGCAAATTCTTTAATATACAGAATTATGTTCTTAGCAACGTATGCAAGGACAGAAAAGAATTATTTCTCAATGATACTGGCTGCACTTTCAATCAATCTATAAACCAATATTTGCTCATGGTATTCAGAAAAGCAGAACATGAAAATCCACCCATACAGACAGAACTTTCTTCTTTTTCAGTCAGTTTAGTACGTATTTTTAACAACTGTTTCCTTATACAGTCATCTATATTCAACATTATCAACTTAATATAGCGCAATGCTGCAATCTTTACCCAGTCACTAAAAAACACACACTGCTGCCAGAACGTTGCATGGAAAAATAAATGATTCTTGACTGTCAAGATTTAACACCGATTAAATTCCTCTAACAAGACTTAGTGAAATTACTTTCTCATAAGCGTACCCATGACAATGTTCTGTGGTTTTGGGATGCTTTTGTCGATGGCAATTACACATACTCATTAGGCCTTACAGAGTCAATTACATTTCCCATATCCTTCCATAGATTGAAACCTGCACATTACTACAAACAGCAGTTTACACTATTTACTAAACTATGGAGCACATAGGCACATTGATAATCCATGGAAAACGCAACACAATGAATTCCCTCTACAGCATTCTCTTTCATACCAACATAACCAATCCCCGATACTCTGTATTAACGTGTGCTAACGAATCTGATGTGTCGGCAGTACAACGGTTTGCGCTACATCCCAGGCGAACTACAGATTAAAGTTAACTCCTACTGTCCCTATTCCTTCCTTCAAAAATATTGTTACCGAACTTCGCATGCACAACACAAGTAAATATAACAATATGAATGCAGCGTGTGTGTGAACTTCATGAGGGCATTTTTCGTCCATGACAAAGTATTTCACATTGGCTTCACTTTCTCTAACCACCACAGCATAGAGACACTTTTCCGGTAATTACAGACAACACATCAAAATTTCTGGCGGTTCTTTTGCCAAATCACGGGAAACATTTTGCAATTTTATCGGACAGAACGAAAACAGCAAGCATATTACATACCCACACGTCTATCTGGTATTTCTCGTAATTGCCGAACAGCACAGGTACGTAATGTGCACTAATATGTTTGTCTAAACACTAGTCACCTCCTGCTCGCAATGCGGAAACATAAGCTCACTGAAAATAACAAGTGTTTGGTTCTGATACACATAACCTGAAATAATTACTTACGAAATTCTAGGGCTATCTCAAACCATAACCACAGGCGCCAAAGATGATACAAGAATTAAATGTAGAACAAACTTATCATTCAAATGAGCCCAATAAATGAAATTAAACCTATATAATAACTGTACGAACAGTTACTAGAGCATCATAACAAGGCATTGCCTAACTACTTCATTCGAGGCAGTTAGCTGTAATGATAATTAAGTATTGACTTAGTACCATACTCAATATGCGTCTTTCCGTGATGTCCTGTCTCCACCATCAAATCACTCATATATTACACAGAAAACGCAACATAATACCGTAAAAACGCATGACACGAACTACTAAACTCTACAGCCGTCTGCTGCTGTGGTCAAAGTCAATAAATGCGGAAGAAAGAACCTACCACGGAGGTCGTTCTAACATTCTTGGAATCAGAGCTGCATATCTGCTAGGAAAAAAATTAAAGTCGTTTGTTGGTTAATTTGGGGGAGGAGACCAAACAGTGAGGTCATCGGTCCCGTTGCCTTCTCTGAAAACTAACTAGAACAGACAGCTAGGAACCTCACTCATGATGAAAATATATTGCATGCAGCATGTTATTTTGGATGGAGAGTCGTCGTTACATGTAGTAATAACTTCAGATGTGCCCCAGGGAAGTGTGTTAGGCTCTTGCTGTTCATAGCGTATATTAATGACCTTGCATACAATATTAACAGTAACTTCAGACTTTTTGCAGATGATGCAGTCATCCATAATGAAGTACTGTCTGAAAGAAGCTGTGTAAATGTTCAGCCAAATCGTGATAAGATGTCAAAGGCATGTAATAACTGAAAACTTGCTTTAAATGATCAGAAACATAATACTGTGCACTTCAACACGAAAAAGTGTAGTATCCTATGACTATAATACCAATGAGGCGAGCTATACAAATACCTGGGTAAAACCCATTGTAGGGATATGAGGTGGCTCAGTCGGTGCCAAAGCAGAAGGTAGACTCCAGTTTATTGGTAGAATACTGCGGAAGTGCAATTAGACTACAAAGGAAATTGCTTACAAATCAGTCATGTGATTGGTTCTAGCATATTGTTCAAGTGTGTTTGACCTGTCCCACAAAGGGCTAACAGGCGATATTGAAAGTATACAGAGAAGGGCAGAACAAATGGACACAGGTTTGTTTGAGCTTTGTGAAAATGTCACAGAGATGCTGAAGAAGCTGAACTGCAGAATTTGAAGACAGACATAAACTATCCTAAGAAAGATTACTAACAAAGTATCGAGAACCGACTTTGAATGATGACTATGCGAATATATTAAAACCCCTTATGTATCAATCACATAGGTATAGTGAGGGAAAGATTAGATTAATTACAGCACATGCTGAGGCGTTCAATCAGTCATGCTTCCCATGTTCCAAGGGAATGAAATGGGAAGAAACACTAATAACTGGTATTTGTACATACCCTGTACCATTGACTTCAGGCTGGCCTACAGAGCATAGATGTTGATGTAGGTACACGGGAAATTGTCTACAGTTGTCATTTATTTGTGCCAAAAGCCAAAATAAGAATTAATCACTATGTCTAAATCAACGAACATAACAAATCGTTAAAATCTTCGAAGAGAGGCATGTGTACAGATTTATCTGGCACCTAAAAAGATTGTTTGCTGAAAATGTTTGGCACTACATGAAAAAAATTGTACTCTAGAAACCTGTTATTTTATTTTATGTGTCTACAAAAGCTGCTCACGGAAATTGACAATGGCTGGGAGAGTGGTGTACTCACCATGTGCTCCTCCATATCCCCACCTGATGATGCCTAAAGATTGAGGATGACATGGCGGCCAGTCAGTACCATTGAACCTTCAAGGCCTGTTTTGATGGTGTTTGCTTTTTTTTTTTTTGTTAGAAAAACAATCTGTATTTTCTTTAAAATATGTTGTGATAATTTGAGAAAGTTGGGTAGAAATACTGTTATTACTCTGCTTAGCCAGTGAGGCAACAAGAAGATATAAAGTGTGGTATCATTCTGTAGGTTGTGTACAAGGTGAGTACCAAGCAATTCTTACAACATGATATGTATGTTTTTAGTTAAATTATTTCAGTAGGAGCATATATCAACTTCCTACTTTCGAAGTTGTTCATAGCTGAAGTTTTTTGAGATTGCAGATAAATGGTTAATCTATGTGGTGGAAATGTATCATATCTGTGCTGTCATGCACATGGGTAGGTTCTGATTGTGTGTAAGCATGTGTCATTGTGTAATTAGTGGAAGGGGATTTGTAGTTTCACTGCAGCTCACTGAATTCTACAAATGTTGAACGTCAACACAATATTGAAAATGTATTCAGATCATAGTACTGGTGACATACATTTGAGCATCTATCCAGTGAATTTCAGAAAGGAAGTAAATAAGGTTACTGTTGGCAATATACTTTCAACTTGACTCTAGCTTTTAATACAGGAACATGGATATTCAATGTTCAATTATATTATAGTGCACTTGAACAAAGCATATCTACAAAATTTATTATAGAGTAACATTATTGTTTTGTCATTTTTAACTGACATCGGGTGCATGGATGAAAAAGTATTAGCTCTCAATTGTATCTTCTGGTCATAGTACACAACATGGAACAGAACATGCAAGAATTTAAAAATTTGTATTTGGGGACATGATATAAATTTTGGAGAGATGACAGGTATATACCACATGTCAAATATCGAAGTGTCATTTGCAGTTTCACTCGAACTTATAATGCATCTTTAATATGAGTATCGGATTTTTTATGGTGTCCAGTATGCAGCTCTACAACTATGCAACATTTGTTCTTGTTATTTGAAAGTGGTCCACAGATAGAAATTTTATTATGATTGCTACATCTGTAAACATCATCCAGCATCTCATGTAAGTACCCCAAAAATGTATTTTTGAGGATACTGTAGAGGCACTATAACGCTGACATGCCAGTATCTATCACCTGCAGTTTCAGGCAAACTGGGTTTGCGTCCAAAATTTGTGTTCCTCGTCTTTAAATGTAGCTTGATACATGATTCAAGAAGTACTCTAAATTTGTTTTTGTAATTCAGAAATGATTTATAAAACAATTTTCAGGTTTGAATGGTAATTCTTTTAAAGGTGAATGTGTGATTTCCATTTTATTCCTGCCTGAAATCCGTTTTGGTATCCTTTGCATTTTCTTTCATGTGTAATTAATTATTCGAATGCCATGCTCTATACTACTACATAATACCTGCCTCAATAATTTCCGTTGACACAGACGCCATATAGAAAACTGTATAACTATGCAGAAATTACAGCACCCCGATTACTGTGGCATCACTCAATAGAAGCCACTTTTGATTATGTCATAAAAGATAAAGTCGTTTTAACTATTTGGCATCACTTTCATTCACCCACACTAACTAGTGTCAGAAGTAAATCGAGCAATTGCCATTATGGTTTCAGTGATTCTGAAGCTAGTATGCAGTATTGATAGCTTTGATATTTATACCTGTGTATTAGGATAATATGGAGATTCAGATTTAGACTATATCAAAGATCTCTACAAAAAGTGTCGGTTTTAGTACTGTTTGTTGTGCTACAGCCACCGGAAGTGGTGTGTCTGCCAGTCCAACTGGCACCCATACAGACTTATTTCTAAAAATTATGTTGCAACTGTATGGTTGTAAGTAAGTTATATTATAGCCTACTAAAAGAAATTATTAGTTAATTTTGTGTGCATGTTGAAAAATATCCTATATATTCTTTGAAATGCAGAGAGACTGTTGTGAAAGTCTGATCACAATAATAATGTTACCATACTTAAGCCAAAAAAGAGAAAAAGATGTGGAGCATTATTTCATTATTGGTAAGCACCAAGTAACTTTGACAACGTCATGCGTGTTTTTATTCCAAACGGCATGTGCCCTGACTGTGACTATATGATGTGTATATTAACAGGAATATAATATTTAATTTCTACATTTAGGGTTGCCAGCAATGAAACGTTTGGCCACTGCAGTTCTGGGTACATCATTTTTAATTTATATTGTTTATGCTGTCCCATTATATGACGCACAGTTAAGATTTCTGTCTGAGTAAGCAAGTATTATTGGATAGTTAATGGAAGATGATTTGTAGTTTCACATTAGCTCACTCATTTCTACAAATGGTGAAACTAAATACAGTATTCGCAGTATATTCTGATTTTAGGGTTGGCAGCTTCAATGCTCTCAATCCTTCCCACTCCAATGGCCAGTGGCGATCGATATTCCAAATATTGCTTTTTGTAGCTCTTACATGCCCCATTCTCGAACCTGGCTGCTTCTCATTTAGGGAAGTCTGTGTTAACTCAGTGTCGAACTATAGCCATAATGTTGAGAGAAAAGTTGTAATTACAAAGTTCAAGTAAGTTGGTGTGAAATGGCTAATTCTTCATATACATTCCTTTCCGAGGTAGACAGTGTAGAGCTTGTACAGAAATCTTAAAGTGGAAATTAGAACAACAACTATTTCCATGACAATAGTCTTTATAATGACAGTGTTTCATTTGTAAACAATTCAAGTAAAATGATAGCAGAAACAGACCACCCTGAAGAGATTAAAAAAATATCAAACAATGAAAAGTTTTGGTTTGTAATGGTTATGTAAATATGCTTGCATGAAAGTGCACTTCTTGTTTTAATGTATACCCTAATTGTTGGTCAGTGACCTTATTGTTTCCACAAAGAGGCTTGTGCAATTCCCTGTGGCACGCTCGCCACCAGGTGGTGGCGATTTAAATATGAGTGTACACAGATGCCCTATGTCTCCATTACAGAGTACAAAGCATTAGACACTGACCTAGTGGATTTGAGGAAGAAAGTATGGAGATTTCTGGTGACAGTATAACTTCAGATTAAGTATACTCTTTAATATAGGAAATGAACGAGATTACAGAGATTAAGTGTAGTTTCTAACAATGCAAACGAATTGTATTAGAGTGTCTTTAAGTGCACTTGCACGAAGCATAATTCCAAATTCGTTTTAGAGTAACTTCAATATTTGCTCTTATGTAACTGATGTGGGGTGCAGGAGTGATTTGCAACCAAAGTGACGCCACAGCAAGTGGCATAACAGAAACAGTTTCATCAGTTGGTAATTATTGTTATTCTTGGATTGATTTAATTTTGCTTCAGGAAGCGATTAATGGCATTCAAAATACAATTACTTCATGTAAACCTTTTGTTAATAATTGTTACAAGTAATGTAGTATTTATATTGAAAAGTCACATGAAACTCCGATCCTCAGGAAAAAAAAAGAAGACAAATGAAGCTTAAATGTTCTCTTTAAGAAAGTGCTAACAATGACAGAAAACATTATAATGTTGTAAGAAAATAATTGTGCTAAAAATGTGTGAAGTGCATTAGATGAATATTTAACTGTTTATTTTCAGATTTTTACTAAAAATTAGTTTAGAAATAAAGTCAAGAAAAGAATCCAGAAGGTAAAGTCACACTCAGTTTGTGCTTTGTTCCTCTCCAAATCTGTGTGTTTTGTTAACTTGAGCGTCTACTGTAAGCTTCATACTGGTAGAAGAAAGTCTATGACAAAAGTTCATCAATCACTTTTTATTCTAATTTGCTAATGTCAATTAAAAAGACTCCACTTTCAAAAGTTTCCTTATATTGGAAAGGTACTACAGCCAGTTATAGATTTCTACATAAATACATATCAAGCAGCTGTACAAAATTTTTGTTTTGTTTGTTTACAAAATTTGTTTTATAATGGCACCTTTGTGATATTTCATCCCATATTTCCACCAGCCTGCTAATTATACATCTGTTCCCTAAGCTTAAACTGGCATATAACGTCTCTGAATTTTTTGTAATGAGAAACAAGAATCAGCGATCTCTATGTACTTCAAAGAAATAGTCTATAGGCAAGATTTCGATCTAAACAGTTTCTTATTGACTGGTTTCAACAGCTAAGATTGTCACCTTTACATCTTTAAAAACTTGTTCAGGTCTACATCATGTTCCGTTGTGCTTTCATCACTCATGTGATGTTCACATTTGAGTGGAGATCGGATTGCACATTCCACACAGGTCTGACAAAAAGTTCATTACAAATAGAATTGTCGCAAGTAAAAACATACACAGCTAAAATGCACCTTGTGAAACTGGTCTACACAGCACTCTTTTGATGCTTGTCAGTTGTTAAAATGCATAATGTATAGCAAGAGTGCACATTTATACCACTGTTTACATTTACATAAAGAGTGAAGGACATGCTGGAACCCTTTGACTCAAAATTCATAGTGCTGTTTAACATCTCTGGCTGCTTGTGGTAAACATGTCACAACTAGTTCACTTGCTCTCTGCCACATGCCACTCAGGGCAACACGTCTTTCTCCACAAACGCACTGTAGAAAAATGAAAGAATAAAAATGTGTTAGTCTCTTCATATTAGCTCAAGCTGCTCAAAATAATTAGCAGTGCCCTAAGGTTGTCTAGTTCTAGAGTACATCATTTGCTGGTGTCATGCTGCTCATGACTAATACTAGTTTGAAATTTTTCAGTGTCAGATATACATATCATCTGCTATATATTTACTATCAGATAGGAATACAGAGAAATTTTTATCACTGTGTGGCATACAAGCCCAATCCATTTTTTTAAATCGGTTTTTTGCGTTCTTTCATGTCAGTCCCAGGAAGAGTTCAGTGCATTTCTCATCCTTCTGAAGAACTGGAAGCTGAATTTTCTGTTTTATGCCATAATGTTATTTTCTCTGTGCTTTTAAATCTGTCCAAGGCAGTTTCTATCTATATTACCAATTACATTGTCAGCGACCATGTTAGTCCTTCCTTTCAACTCTTCCAAATTAAGTGGCAATGGAAGCAGGAACGTGGTGATCTTTGACTTAACCCCATAAGAAGAAATCATATGAAGCTAAGACAGGTGACTGTGGGGGGAGGGGCACTGGAGAAGAGGGTCACAATGGGAACCATGTGCATTTTGACACTGAGGCAGTTTGGCATTGAGATAATCATAAATGTCTGAAAGAAAGTAAGGTGGAGGATTTTGTAGTTGCCAAATGAACACTTCACTTGCTTGCTGTACCTCTGGCATAAGCCACAGCTGCAGTGTGTGTAGGTACACGAAATCAGGCACAGTTTTCTCCAGGAAGAAAAGTAGTCTGTAAACTTTTGAAGAGGACGTGGCACAAAAGACGTTAGTGTTAGGTGAACCACAAATTTTTTCTATAATCTCGTGTGTATGATTCACCTTTCGAGACACACAATACTTGTCTTCATCACTGAAAATAAACATTGTCAAAAACTGTCTTCCATTTGTTGTCACTTGAAGTCGTCGCTTGTAGCTGGTTTTAAGCCTGTATTACATGATGTACCTAAGATGTAGTCCTAGGTCTATGCAGCAGAGCCCCAAGCGTACATGTTTGGAACTGCACATTGGTTAATGTCAATTGATTACATCATGCAGACAGAGTAGTCCTGATGTAAGTCCAGGCGTTCACACTAGATGGTAATTATGTGCAAATCTTGAAGTCGGCTGTCTGATTTCTTGTAAAGGTGTTCATTCAAATTAAAAATGTCTGAGAACTAGAAGTTTCTATTTATTAAGTAATTGCTTCTATTTCTTGTTATTATTATTTATTATGTAATTGTTGTTCTCTTATGTAACTATCATCGAACTATATTACACTCCTGGAAATGGAAAAAAGAACACATTGACACCGGTGTGTCAGACCCACCATACTTGCTCCGGACACTGCGAGAGGGCTGTACAAGCAATGATCACACGCACGGCACAGCGGACACATCAGGAACCGCTGTGTTGGCCGTCGAATGGTGCTAGCTGCGCAGCATTTGTGCACCGCCGCCGTCAGTGTCAGCCAGTTTGCCGTGGCATATGGAGCTCCATCGCAGTCTTTAACACTGGTAGCATGCCGCGACAGCGTGGACGTGAACCGTATGTGCAGTTGACGGACTTTGAGCGAGGGCGTATAGTGGGCACGCGGGAGGCCGGGTGGACGTACCGCCGAATTGCTCAACACGTGGGGCGTGAGGTCTCCACAGTACATCGATGTTGTCGCCAGTGGTCGGCGGAAGGTGCACGTGCCCGTCGCCCTGGGACCGGACCGCAGCGACGCACGGATGCACGCCAAGACCGTAGGATCCTACGCAGTGCCGTAGGGGACCGCACCGCCACTTCCCAGCAAATTAGGGACACTGTTGCTCCTGGGGTATCGGCGAGGACCATTCGCAACCGTCTCCATGAAGCTGGGCTACGGTCCCGCACTCCGTTAGGCCATCTTCCGCTCACGCCCCAACATCGTGCAGCCCGCCTCCAGTGGTGTCGCGACAGGCGTGAATGGAGGGAAGAATGGAGACGTGTCGTCTTCAGCGATGAGAGTCGCTTCTGCCCTGGTGCCAATGATGGTCGTATGCGTGTTTGGCGCCGTGCAAGTGAGCGCCACAATCAGGACTGCATACGACTGAGGCACACAGGGCCAACACCCAGCATCATGGTGTGGGGAGCGATCTCCTACACTGGCCGTACACCACTGGTGATCGTCGAGGGGACACTGAATAGTGCACGGTACATCCAAACCGTCATCGAACCCATCGTTCTACCATTCCTAGACCGGCAAGGGAACTTGCTGTTCCAACAGGACAATGCATGTCCGCATGTATCCCGTGCCACCCAACGTGCTCTAGAAGGTGTAAGTCAACTACCCTGGCCAGCAAGATCTTCGGATCTGTCCCCCATTGAGCATGTTTGGGACTGGATGAAGCGTCGTCTCACGTGGTCTGCACGTCCGGCACGAACGCTGGTCCAACTGAGGCGCCAGGTGGAAATGGCATGGCAAGCCGTTCCACAGGACTACATCCAGCATCTCTATGATCATCTCCATGGGAGAATAGCAGCCTGCATTGCTGCGAAAGGTGGATATACACTGTACTAGTGCTGACATTGTGCATGCTCTGTTGCCTGTGTCTATGTGCCTGTGGTTCTGTCAGTGTGATCATGTGATGTATCTGACCCCAGGAATGTGTCAATAAAGTTTCCCCTTCCTGGGACGATGAATTCACGGTGTTCTTATTTCAATTTCCAGGAGTGTATAAAGATAAAGAATAACTAGCTATAGATTTCAGAAATCAGTTGACAATCATAAATATAAAAAAGAATAATTTGGAAATAAAAATTAAATGCCAGGGCAAGTCAATATGAATTCGATATTCCTTACTGACAAGGTTAAACAAAAAACTAGAAATGGTTATATCTAAAGGCCATCTCAAAAAGATATTCTTTACTTAATACTTTTAAGGTAGGGAGAACAAACAATTTGTCTATTAGAAACTCTAATTTTAATTCTTCATGCATCAAACAATATAATTTTGTATATGTTACTATGATAAAGTAATGAACTCCATTTATGTATAAAAAATTTTGTAAGGTAATATCATTTCTATATACCCAAGCATTGTGTGAATTTTCAGATCCCAAATATTTTACATATACTTTATTTACTTGCTTTTACAAAACTTTTTCAACAACAAAGAAATCTGGATATTTTGTTTTCATCAATTCTTGTTCATAAAAATTTATTTTAGTATCTTCACCAATTAATTCTCTTGATTTCTATGCGATTGGTTTAAAATTAATAACATATTGAATTTTAAAAAGGTTTGTTGACCAAATAGGAATGTATCCTTTTTCAAATATTTCTTTAACTTTACTGATGCTAACTTCATCACCTTTTTCGAATTTCGACTTTTCATTAGCTGCTACAACAGTTAATTCTCATCATTAACTACTATCGGTTTCATTTTTACTGTTGAATGTTTTGTGTATACCACATCCATTAACTAATTCAGAAACGATGTCTATCCATTTATAGTTACAAATAAGAACAAATTGTTTCCTCATCTTTTCTTACTATAGAATTCATTCAGGTTATCTGTTTGTAAATTTTTTGGTGATGTCTGAGTAAATATTTTTTCAAAAGACACAATTATACTCTCAAACATTTTATCTTTAATTGGAATACACCAAGCACATTTAGAAAACAACAGTTAACAAAAATTTATATCCTTTATTTATATTTAAAATACCTTTCAAATCACTTGAATCCATTTCGACTATATCTGCTTGCCATATACTATCAATACCGAGATAAATTACATTTCTTCTCTTAAATTTTTTTCTCTTAGGTTTATATAATTCATTAATAATTCATGAGTGATCGACTGATTCTCCCATTCACCTACAAAAATCTTTAAGGATTTACTTTTTTGGCTTATACATACTGTACAGAGATATTTAATCCTATTTTCCATTTTTAGTGATGACTCTGTGAGGATCATGTATATTACAAAATTTTTTAAACTTCAAACTGTAGGTCTGGTTGCCCATGTATACAGAAGAAAAATTTAATAATATTTAAATTTTTTGAGAAAATATAATTAGTTTTACATCTGCAGAAACTGTTATAACTGTTTGTTACTCTTGCAGTAAGAAAATTCCACTTAAACACCACTATTGATTGGTTACTATTATCTTTTTCATATAGCCTATCAGATACACTTACAGTGATATCAAAATCATCAAATTTATGATCTTTGTTAATATTCTTACCAACAACAATAATACTCTCCAGTCTAAACGCATATTCAACATTTTGAATTCTTTGTTTGCCTACAGTATAAATTTAAATTCAATTATTTTACTTTAAGTTTACTTAACTCATTTATGTATAGAGATTCTGGGAAATAATCTGAAAGACCGCCATCTTATTAGCAAAATAATTTGCTAGATTAGTTTTATTGAGTTGATTAATATTTTTATGAAAATCCATTTTAAGGTATAATTTTTCAGGTGTATTAGAATACTTGTGAATTCTGGTTTTCCAACAAGATTGGATAACTCATTCTGTAAGTATTGTTTGTTCACAACACCTGTTACAACAATTGGATTGCTTATATTCATAAATATTCTACCTTTAAAATTTATATAACCTGTAGTTACTATAAAAGTGGTGTGTTATCCTTTATGAAGTTGTTTCATCATTATGTATTTTTGTGTCTACTTATTGAATATCTCTAAATTTGATTTGTAACAACTCTAATGATGATTTTAATTTTTTGTCAGTCTGATGCTTATTTTGGGTTACTTTTGTATATCTACAAATACTTTGTGTATCTCATACAGATACAGATAGTGTCTTGAAGGGAGGATATAAGATGAACATCAATAAAAGCAAAACGAGGATAATGGAATGTAGTCGAATTAAGTCGGGTGATGTTGAGGATATTAGATTAGGAAATGAGACACTTAAAGTAGTAAAGGAGTTTTGCTATTTGGGGAGCAAAATAACTGATGATGGTCGAAGTAGAGAGGATATAAAATGTAGACTGGCAATGGCAAGGAAAGCGTTTCTGAAGAAGAGAAATTTGTTAACATCGAGTATAGATTTAAGTGTCAGGAAGTCATTTCTGAAAGTATTTGTATGGAGTGTAGCCATGTATGGAAGTGAAATGTGGACGATAAATAGTTTAGACAAGAAGAGAATAGAAGCTTTCGAAATGTGGTGCTACAGAAGAATGCTGAAGATTAGATGGGTAGATCACATAACTAATGAGGAAGTATTGAATAGGATTGGGGAGAAGAGAAGTTTGTGGCACAACTTGACCAGAAGAAGGGATCGCTTGGTAGGACATGTTCTGAGGCATCAAGAGATCACCAATTTAGTATTGGAGGGCAGCGTGGAGGGTAAAAATCGTAGGGGGAGACCAAGAGATGAATACACTAAGCAGATTCAGAAAGATGTAGGTTGCAGTAGGTACTGGGAGATGAAGAAGCTTGCACAGGATAGAGTAGCATGGAGAGCTGCATCAAACCAGTCTCAGGACTGAAGACCACCACACAACAACAACATCTCATTCTATCACTATCTACATCATTAGTATTATTAGTAGCAAGTGGTAGAGGTAGTATACTCTAGTATTAGCTTTACTAGTTCTCAATCAGAACTATTTGCAAACATTTCTTCTGCATACATTCAAATAATTTTTAATTTATTACGCAATTTTATTAATATTTATCTTATGAAATGAGTGTTATTTGCTAGGTTACTGTAATGTAGAGTAAAAGAAATACTGTATGTGTGAAACCCTGGTCCCTTATTGGATCAGATGTGATAGCTAAATAAAAATATAAAAACAATAAATAAAGTATAAGACTTTATTGAATCTACGGCAACCTGACAAACATTAAAATTTGAAGAATAACGTAGATGGCATAAAGAGAACATTTCCAATAGACTGAGTTAAGAGCTCACTTTGTATGGTGTGTGCGTTTCTGGCACAAAATAGCACAGTTCTAAGCTGTCTGTACACCAGTTTCCAAATGTTTCACGAATCTGAATGGTGTTAAAATGCAGTAGAAAAGTCAAATAATTTTTTAAAATAGTGACACACAAAACTAAGATTGTAGAAGAACTTGTCAGTACGAACCTTGTGAAATTAGTACAAAGTAGTCCCACTAAGTTGAAGTCAAATGTTTCTTGCACAGTGATTGAGTGCAGTACATGATATGTCTGTAAGGGAAAAAACAATTGAAATGCAGTTTTTGATTTTACGTTAACTGTTACTAATTTAGTTTAGGCTTTGCAGTGACTGGTATTGATATTGAATAACACGACAAGTTTACTGTTACACGGGTAATAGCTAAGAGAGAACTTGCAGTTTTTAATGATTCGCTGCAGTGTAGAATGTAGTCAGGTGACGAAACACTGCAGAAACATTTTGAAAGTGCCTTAAAATGTCACTTTTCTTTCGCATGGAAACTAAAACGATGTAGATTCTAGAACAAACTGTACTGTTTGTGCATTATCCTGCATGCTGTGTATGAGTGGGATCATGACATAATTTCCACATAAATAGCTTTGGAAATTGATGTTGGAGCTTATAGTAGCAGTTCAAACGCAGACCTTGTAATAATAACTAGACTCTCTGAGGCTACTGCAGGCACAGGGTATTTTGAACCTCTGGGTGGATGCCTGTGGGGTGGTAAAAGTCTGGCACTTGAAGTGTATGGTGGCTTGTAAGGACAGGTAAAACATTACATTCACTCTAAGGCAAAGGAAGCAAAGTGCCATGAAGGATTTATCTGAATGGGTCGGAAATCGGTAGATGTGATGTACATGTAGAGACAAACGAATTGTTACAGTTTCAGAAAAATTGCATGATTTATTCAAGAGGAAGAGCTTCAGAAATTGAGCAAGTTAGTAACGTGTTGTTCCAGCTATCCAGCTATGGCCCTTGCAGTTACTAGGCTGTGCCCATAATGCTCCAAACGATCTCAATTGGGAAGAGATCCAGCGACCTTGCTGCCAAAGATGGGATTTGGCATGCAGGAAGACAAGCAATGGAAACTGCTGCGGTGTGCAGGCGGGCATTATCTTGCTGAAATGTAACCATAGAATGGAATGCCATGAAGGAGAAGTAAACAGGGTATACAGTATCGTCGATGTACAGCTGTGATGTAAGGGTGCTGTTGATGACAACCACAGCAGTCCTATTATAAAATGAAATGGCATCCCCAGGCCATCACTCCTGGTTGTCGGGCTGTATGGTGGGCGACAATCAGGTTGTTATCCTACAGCTTTTTGAACTGAGCCCCAGTGACCAGTGAAGATGTGTCTGGAGATGCCCTGGATGGCAGTGGGATACCGGCCTGCCTGTCACCCGCCATATTGGATGACATCCAGGAGTAATAGTCTGAGATGCCATTTCTTTTCGTAGCAGAAGCTCTTTGGTTGTCATACACTGCATCCCTACTGCACAGCGCTATGTGACGATATCCTATGCCACATTTTGTTGTGCTTCATGGCAAACCTTCCTGGGCTTACTTTTTAGCAAGATAATGCTGACCTGTACACGACGAGCATTTGTACTGCTGGTCTTTGTGCTTATCAAATTCTTTCTTGGCCAGATTTCCAGCCGGCTGAAATAGATTGGAGCATTATGGGAGGACCCTACAACCAGCTTGGTATTTTAACGATCTAATGCACCAATTGGACAAAATTTGGCATGACATCCTTAAGGGCATATCCAACAAATCAATGTCAAGAGAAATAACTGCTTGGATAATGGCTAGAGATGACCAACGCATTACTGACTCACTCAATTTGTGAAGATCTTTCTCTTGAATAAATCATCCAATTTTTCTGAAGAAGATATCATTTGTTTGTCTGTGAACATTTACAACACATGTACCGATTTCTGTTCCATTCGGATAATCCGTTCGTGGTGCATCGTTTTTTCTGTTTTAGATTTATTTATTGATACACACATATAGTATTTGTTAGCCATAAGTGTAATATTTATGCATCACAGATTATGTGAAGAAAAATGGTGAGGGTTACACAGTGTTTAATTGCACAAATGAAATCACGAACGACACCAATGATTTTCGGAGTGGTTGCGTCACTGACTTTTTATTGTAGCTGCCTTTTATTGACATTACTTGTGGGCATGAAACTCAAAATTTCTCATTTTGTGGTGCTGTAAAATAGTTTGGATGTTTGTGAAAACACCATGCAGTTAGATTTCATGATTCACCAGCCCACAACATATGCTACCATAATGACCTGGCCAATTCCGGGCCACTATGCATTTGGATGCATGAGAAGAATGGTGACAGAGAAGGTAGATTTACGCTAGGGCATAGAGTCAAACAATGTGAGTACTCACAGGTGTTTATTCAAGCAACCTTATACGGCACTCCATCCGCCCTTAGGGCCATGTTATGTGCTGGCAAATGTAGGTGATCACCGAATGCACTGACTTTCCAGTCTGCTAGTGATGCTCATTGTCCTGGGTCATTGGCAGTAGCTACCACAATTACCAAGCAGTCCACCAGCAGTAGATGTCTTGCATGCTCCATTGGTGAAGAACGAGTATGGCCCTCCCAGGTCCTCTGGAGTCTTGACAGATACATATCCCCACACTTACTTGTGCTCCCCATGTCATGCTCTTGAGTGCAGTAGCCGACACCAGATGCCTGATGCTGAGCAACAATGCCCTAGTCAATCCCAGAGGGAGCAACCAGGATAATGGCCAATGGTGTCTAGGTGGCTAGGAGGCTGCAGAAGATGGTAGGTAATCTTCATCACCAATGATTCCTTTGAAATTCAAAAGCCCATCATTCTCTCCATCTGATGATACAGAGAGAATAACGGCATGACTGGATGCTTTGAGCCCCTAAGCTCGATTGTGTATATGCTTATAGCTATGCTTGTGATATGGACTCACGAGAGGTGGATGAGTAAGTTTACTAGTACTATCAGCTTTTTCTCTCTTGCTCTGGTCTGAACACAGGTTGCTAGGCCCAGTTAAACACACAATGTGTGATTTTCTCAAAAATGTACGATAAAGAATGAAGTACACTTTGTACATCAGGTGTGATGTACAAAGTGTACTTCATTCTTTATCGTACATGTTAGCTGTCCCATGCGCTCGACTGCTGACTGGTGTCACAAACCCTCATCCACCCAAAGAGTTTCGTCAACAATACCGTTCAGTGATTTACTTGATTAGCACATCAGCTGGGCTGGGCTCTGTGTCTGGCTACAATAGGAATAAATCTTTAAAAATTCACAATTTATGTGCCTAATTTTTCTGGGACACAGTACACTTTCCCTTTTTTGAGTGACTCGTCCCAAATTTTCCAAGTTAAGTCTTTAGTTAAACTGACTTGTAACCCCAAAAAAATCTCTGTGCCATGCTAACAGCAACACCCAAGTCCAACCATGAGTTGTCCCATACGGATTTCTCCCTTACCCACTATTAACATGAGCTTACTAAGTGCGGTCTCCAGGACCTTATTATACCACAATCCTTAATCGAATGCTTATACTATTTAATACAGAGTTTTACGTTCATCAAGTCTTCCCTCAGCCTATTCTCGCTACCCTCTCGATTGGCAGATGATAGGTTGACCGATCTGTAGACTGCACTCATCTGTATTTATTAGAGAATTAAAATATGAAAATACCTAGTAAAAAACATGCCACAACTAGTAGCTGAAATACTTAGCGATATAATCCCGTGATTATGATTTCTTCATAATTTTGAACATATTGTTACGTCTACTTCACTGAAATTTTTCCCAGTTGTGGTTCAACAAATTTGTCTAATGAACACCTAAGTTTGGGGTTGGGGATAGCACTGAGGTAAGGTAATTTCTGGTTAGTTAGTATCTTTAATGACCTTTCCAGCCAATGCCCCGTATTCTAGAACAGTTTCATCACAGTCCTACCGGTGAGCATGTCCATAAGGTGGAAATCCTTCCTGATTATCTCCCAAGCTGTACTGTTCATGACAATACTGCTTCCCTGCAACTCTAATTTTCTCATCCCCTCAGATTTCCCTTTTTTCACAGCAGTTTGTCAATAGAGTTTCTGGCGAGAAGACCGAGTACAGCCAATGCCTTCCTACCTCCTAGAAGTAGGACCATGTGGGCAAGATTTCTTTCTTGCAAACTGTCTCACTTATTTTCCCTGAAAACATACTAATCTCATGTTTCTGCATATCAGTCTGTAGTAGTCTTCCTGGACACTCAACAGTACTCCATTGAGAGGCTGCTAGCAACGTAACCATATGAATACTACCCGAAACTGACAATACATCCCACCTCCTTATCTGTATCCATTACCCTATTACCCCACTTTGGCTGATATGGATGAATGATGTAACACTTAAATTTCGAACCAATCCCTACTAAAGGTAAGTGAACACTATATGTACCCCTGCTTCATCCTTTCTTAGCCTTATCTTATCCACATGAAAAAATAATGCTCAATTACTTTCAGTCATTTCCACTACACACTTTAATTCTGCTGAGAAATCCTTCTCTGCTAGGCATAATTCTTACGTAAACTATCGTACAGGAATGAACACCAGTTCTTAGCCTTCATGTACTACATGATGAATTGCTTTCTGCAACATGATCATCTCACTCCTTGCATCACCCAGCCAATCTGCTAATGCATGCAAATCTTGCAATGGCCAACTTGTTATCCAACAAACTTAATTGTCGCAGTACCTTCCACAAATCGATTTTCAAAATCTTCTTTGTCTCGCTGCTATACCATAGTTAACTCCCATACTACCGTCGTATTGTTTAATACACCATGCTCTAAAACAGACAACCGAGTTGCTTGCCATTCTACAACACACTTTGTAGAACTCGCCATTTGCTGGATGTGACCAAGTCTTAATGTCCTCGTCATCCACTGTCCCAAACATCGATTTTTATGATTTACTTCCAACATTCAATCCACTAATTTCCTCAGAACGATGATCTGTGGTACGCTATCCACCAGCTGTGATAACTGTGTCCTTAATTTATCGTAGGTAAACTGTAACTCATGGTACTTCCCATGCACTTTCCTATAAATGTCATTTCCCTGGGCCTCTTTACATAATTCCGAAAAAGCATCTTACAAACTATGGATTTCATCCCTAACTTCCCGTGTCTCTACTATTGATTTCAGTGTCCATTGATGGCTTGTAAGCCAGATACCCGATTGCCTAAAGAACAACACATGGTTCTAATGGTTAAACGATTGTTAAGCGCTCTGTTCTACTTCCAATGCAGTATGGCCAACCCACGACCATTGACATCATCCAGGATGCTCTCACGATGTCACCACCTGATGAAAGGAACCGTCCATCATCCCTTATCCCTTCCCTTCTTCTGAAACGAGGAACTGACTACATTTAGAAACAAGAAATAACAGTAATAGCAACTAGAAAATAACCCTACAACAATAAAAGAAAAATACCCAAATACCAAAACATTAAATCCATCTGAACACAACTCAATGCAAAGCATATCCATACCACAAATAACAAGAATAAATCTGGCACTCACATAAAATTGCAGAGAATATAACAACATAAGTAACTGCTATTTATCAAACCACAAGGCACGTTCAGTGTCTTGTGCTGTCTAGCTGCTAGAGGTTCCTTTTTCTCCCTACTGAACTGCTGTGTACTAGCTCCATGGCACCTAATTGTGGTACCACGTCCACTATACCCTTAAATGGTTTCACCCAACTGAAGTGCACAATGGACGTTTTGGTAGGAAACTGTACCTTTGTATTAAATTGGTGAGATGATCTCCACGATCTAATATAGTCCGTGATATATGGTCAACAACTTTTTCTGTTTTCCTCTGGTGTATAGAGATTAGTGACCAATATCCACTACCCTGTACGATGCTGTGGTGGTCTGCCCATGCTTCTGTTTGGCTGTTCCTGACATACCAGGGCATTTATGTTCACCTTTTGTACATTTCTTCATACCTCCCGCATTCTTCTCTCAAACTTCTTCACTGATTCGCAGTTCGGTCCTAATTTAAGACTTAAAATGTGATATGGGGACAGCATCTTCGTCCTGTACATTACCTCAAATGGTGACAAGCCTGTTCCTGCATGAACCTTTGAGTTGTACATGCAAACCACGTATGGAAGACAGATATCCTAGACGTTGTGCCTACCACTCACGTCAAATATTGGCATTTTCGAAATGGTCTTATGAATGCTCTATGTCTTACCATTGGTCCAACAGCTGGTTAATAACTCCCAAATACGCTACACATGACATACGTGTCTCACAACTTACGAAACAAAGTTCGTACCCCTATCTCTGACAAAGGTATCAGGCACTCCAAACTTCAATATGCAATTATTAACTACTGCCAATGGCACAATACCTTCCTGTTGGTGAGGAATTCCTATCACCACTATAAAGCGAGAAACATGGTCAATGATTGTAAGCATACTCCGATTCTCTGAAGGTGTTCTGTTACATGCCGCATAAATGTCGAGCTCAAACATTTAAAATGACTTCGACACCTTTGGTAGCCTCTGTGTAGCGATTTTCTGATCCGAAATATCGTATTTCTGCGCACATGGTAAACACTCTCCAACATACTGTTCATATCACGCTTCCAATTTTTCCGCCAAACTATTCAGCAACACACCTATCAGCCGCTATGACCTGTGGACACATAGTCATGAGCCTCCTGCAACACATCTCTGAGGACCATGATACATGTCCTACGTTTTGTGGCTGTGCATAACAAATCCCCATGTATGATACAGTGCGCCTGTGATCTAAAAGCCTGACAATCTTTGTTCTCTGCTTCAGCATGTTGACATTCCAACACTCTCTTGCTCATTGTACTCAACATGGCTACCCTGCCATTCATTAAGTCTGTATTTGTGTGTTTGAGTTGTGGACAACCTCGCAATAAGACTAACTAAGCCTGAGGGCCCAATGTGTTAGACGAATAGATGGATCTTCTAGACCAAGCCACCATTTCAATGATGCATGAGCAGTCACAACTTTAAATCTATCATACAGATAACCATGGAAATATTTAATACTGTAACAGCCCCTAAATGGTTTCACTCAACAGTAGTGCACAATAGATGTTTTTTTACGAAACTGTATCTTTGTGTTAACTGGTGAGGTCATCACCACGACCTGATATAGTCCATGATATCTGGTCAAGAAGTTCTTCTCTTTCCATTTGGTGTATAGGGATTAGTGTCCAACACCCACTGCTAGCACTTCCTTTTCTCAAAGCATCTGCTACTGGGTGTTCTTGTCCATCATTCATTTGACACAAATTACAGCGAACTGCCCATTGAGAAGCGTCACAAGAGAGGATGAATTCTTTTTCAAAATCAGGAAAAACCAGCATGAAATCAGAAATCAATGCCTCCTCAGTATCTCGAATGCTTGCTGACATTCCTGTGTTCACCGAATCTTTACACCCTTTTTGAATAAACTGTTCAAATATTCTGCTAATTTTACGAAATTACAAATTTACGGTAGTAGTTGCACAAGCCAACGAATGAGTGTACCTGTTTGGTCGCCTGCATTACTGGAAAATTCAGAATTGCTTCTGAAAGATGAGGATCAGCTTGCAGAAAACACTCACTAAACACCTTACACAGATAGCTAACTCGAGTTTGAGCAAAATGCCTCTTTTCCATGCTCAATGTCATATATGCTAACTGTAATGTACTAAAAACATCCTTCAATGGTCTCACATGACTATTATATCATCTTAATAGACCATACAGGTCATAGGCCTTAACCCTTTAATAACTGCTGCAAAGTAGCACGTACATTTTTAAACCAAATGCCATCTGCTTATACTGATAATGCCCACATGATGTGGTAAATGCTGTCTTTGTCTTATCCTCAAGTACTACTCCTAATGATGGTGACCACTTTTGAGATCCATTGTAGTAAGTAAAGATACTGATCGAAATTATCCAAGGTTTCTCTAATATTAGGGATTGGATAAGCATCTGTAATGGTCTATGCGTTAATAAACCGATAACCACAGCGAAATTTATATTTCTTCTTTCCAGCCAATGATTTCTGAGGGAAGATTAGGATATTTGCACTTCAGAGACTGTCACTAGGTTCTATGGTCCCATTTCGTAGTTGCTGTTCAATGAACTCCTCTATTAACGACTGTAAATGTCTCGCTGTGCCATGTGGTTTGCTATAAATTGGTGTTCTATGCCATGCTGGTATGTGATGCTAAGTTACTGGAACTGCTAGGAATCACCCATCTGTACGAAACAAGTCGCTAAACGTCAACAGTACTTCTTCCACAGCTATCACTGCCCATCAAGTGACCCACCTTTCACATGACACTGCTGAATCAACTCTTTGCTTGTGGTTTACATCCAGACTTGATCTACAGAAGTCTTCCTCCTCTAATCCTGCTACAGCTATAACTTTCTTTAGGCTTATTTCACCTCTGCCAAAGTTATCTATTCTAACTGGAACCATACATGTCCTATTAAAACTCCTCATGCACGTTTTGCTTCTCATACAAAAGCTTACCTGTTTGAGTTCTCGTACAAAACTGTTGAACCATCCAAATCTTTATTCCTTGAGACTGGCTCAGCTACGTATGAAGTTCCACGAGGCAAATCTGTACCCACTGAAACCCTCACTTCCTTTTCTGTACTTGCCAGTATTTTGTCCTGTTGATCAATCTCTAATGAACTCATCTGCATTTTAGTTGGCAACACCTTCATGACAGGTGAGCCTTGCAACATGGCTTCGTTTGCAACTATATAACCCAACCGAAAGAAAGTTTCACTGAGATCAACTGTGCATTGACAATGATCAGTCCTTGTATGACGTTTGTTGAGAAAATCCAGTCGAAAGATCACTGAATATCCTTCATCCACATGGCAAACCTTCTATATGCTCTGTAAACATACTTTCCTCAATGGTAAACTCAAGTACCATCATAGTCAAAGACTCAAGACTACTATCACCTAACCAAGATAAAATTATTGTGATGGTCTCAGTCTGCTCCTACTCACTAGGTCCAGACTGATGATGGAAACATGCACCCCTGTGCCTACAATAAATCTCTGTTGCACATCACTATCTACATTCAATAAGCAGCGTTCTATCTGGGCGGTTTTACGGTCTATCAGAACTGATTTCAGATAGTTGAAGCATACCTGTTTGAGTTCAATGGCTGCTTTTCTGAATAGTGCTTCCCATTCTTTCTATTCCGACAGTTAGACACTCAGTGGCCCACTTTGCTATACAAGTAACACTGGTTGTTTACACTGTTCCTGCATG
The DNA here is from genome assembly GCF_021461385.2 of Schistocerca piceifrons. Classification (NCBI taxonomy): domain Eukaryota; kingdom Metazoa; phylum Arthropoda; class Insecta; order Orthoptera; family Acrididae; genus Schistocerca; species Schistocerca piceifrons. The sequence continues at coordinate 138,074,212 of NC_060148.1, read as the reverse complement.
TGTCCCTTGGGTCCACACCTGTAACCTTTGACCTCAGAAACGAATGTGCAGCGATCTACCCATTGCTTCATGCCAAAATATCCTGCAATTGAGTGACGATTCTAGGAGCTGCTGTTAAATCACTCACATTCTCAATATGAACCAATAGTGGCAATTCTGCGGGAATTCTGCGCAACAAAACGTCTAGCGTCCTGTTTTCTGCCTCCTGCAGTAACACGTTATTCGCCTCTGCATTCTGGATAGAAACATAGGTCTAAGCACTGACTTTGAGAATTCTGTCTGAAAATTGTTCCACTGACTAATTACGTTTCAAAATCCTAAGCTTCTCAGGAGAAAACTGGCCGCTATTTTGTTTTTGGTAACGCCGGCACAGTCCAACAGAGAAGTGCAGAAATGACTGTGCTTTACTGAGGATCTCATGATATGTCACACACGCCATGGCTTCCTTGTTGAACGTAAGTTAGCCACACAGAGGGTAACTTTTTCTGACCAACCGCTCATTGCGGCAGTAGCTTGAACATCATTAATGAAAACCAACACATCTTCCACTGTTTTCCCCAAAAGGGATTAATAAGTGTGACCACTGCTGGATCAAAAGCAGAAGTTATCCCAAACTCCGCCTTATTTTCCTCTAACCGGCTTCCAGAGCCTCGTATCTAGGAAGGAGGTCCTCATGTTCCTGCTTTTGGCGAAAATTTTCCTCTGTTAACACCTGCACTTGCCCTGTTGCAGCAGCAACAGACTCTGCAGTAGTAGCAGCAGCAGCACAATATTTCTACCAGTTTGTGTATTTTACTTCTACTCTAATTACAAGGTGCTTGAGAAAAGTATTAAGAATGATTTTTTTAAGCACCAAGATTTTTTTTCAAGCATCAATATTGTCCTCTTCATAGTATCTTCAAAGCAGTTCCCTCTGGTAGAGTCACTGTTGCGTCTTGGTACCAACATTGAAACGTTTCAGATGATTTAACATGCTGATCACAGTCTTTTGAATGTTCTACAGTGTCTCAAAATGACGTCCTTTTAAGACATTTTTCAATTTTGGCAAAAGAAAGAAGTCACAAGGGCTTAGATCAGGTGAATATCAGGGGTGTGGAACAATGGGAATGCCTCTTCAGGTCAAAATACCAGTGATGAAAGTGACTGTGTGATATAGCACATTGTCATGATGTGGCATTCATTAGTCTTCAGTGTCCAGTCTGACGCGATTCACCCTTTCTATAAGCCTTTCAAGGAAATTTGTGTAAAGCGTTTGGTTGCTGATTTGTCCTGGAGCAACAAATTCTTTATGTGACTCGTTCATTCGAATTTTTTTGGGTTGAGATGTCTTAGTTTGTGTCGCTCCTAATTCATCACCTGTGATAACAAAGCTGAAACGTTCATGGTCACTGGCAATCCCTTCAAGAATATGAACGCACACGTTTCTTCGATTGCACTTCTGCTCAGATGTGTAGCTTTTTTGTCTCCATTTTGGCACAAACTTTTCGCGTGTGCGAAACTTCGGTCAGAATTTGAAATTCACTGACGGTATCTGAGCAGTTCACCCATCTTCCTTAGTGTTAAACGTCGGTCCACTCTCACAAGAGTACACACAAGTTCGTCAGTTTTTAAAGTCGAAAATCTCCCTGAGCGAGGGTGATCTTCAACATGTTCTCAGCCTTCCAAAAATTATTTGTGCCAGCGAAAAACTTGTGCTCTTGATAAGCATGTTTCAGCTTTTCAGAGGTCACACTAACGGATTCCCCAATTTTAATACAGAATTTGAAGGTGTATTGCTGCAATTTCGCTGTTCTTGAAACACAACGAGAACACAATTTCACTAATAGCGATGTCAAAAATCACGTGATGACTGCACGGAGCTGAAAGTCTGACTGAACATCTGTTAGGATGATCACACTGATCTACACAAGCAGAACAACGTTGTTATCCTCATTACTTTTCTCTAAGATCTCGTACGCCAGAAACACAGATAACCCACTAATACATTCAATAAAGCTTATAAATTATTTTTCCCCACGTATCATCACCCATCTACTCTCTGAATAATTACGAGCCAATGAGCAACACACCTAAATGTAAAAGATGTGGCTGCTACAGCCTTAGTGCAGGGCAGTTCGTATCCCGCAAGACTGCAGAACAGACGCCTTACTGGCACTAGATTGCAGTAGGAACAAAATTTTAAGGATTCACAATTCATGTGCCGAATTTTTCTGGGGTGCAGCAGTACGAAATGATAATACGTAGTGTACCATATATCGGAAAAATCATGCGATGCTAAATATTTTTTAGTTCAAAACTTGGTTTACTTAGTAACCAGGTGTTAAAGTAAGAAGTTGCATTTAGTTTTGAACAAACAGTTATGGCAAATTTCTTGTAGTATATAACAAAATCGTTTAACAGTTACTGGTTGCCTTCCGTTCATAAATTAAATTGCTATCTTGTAGTTACATACTTAAAAAAGACATTATGTTTCTCACATAACACAAATGAACACGTGTTACAACCAAAGGAACGTAATTTGACCATCACAACGATGACTGAGTTGTCAAAAAAACTGTTAGCTGTTCACTGCAGATCAGTTATGAGATTATGGGGCCTTGAGTTCAAAAGCGCAAATGCGGGAAATATCGTCCACACATAATTTGTAACAGCAGGAAGAACAGTTAACTGAGAGAATTTGCTTACGATGGGAGTAACAGAAACACATGGCGGGACAAAATAAAATCTGAGATTCTAGTAACACGTTTTACAAGGTGGAAATCAGGTATGGTGTGGATATGATATAAATGAGGTATAACATGGTACGGTAGACTTACACCATGTTGAGTGACTGTATGCACGGGAAAAACACACCATAGATGCTAAGGACAAACTGAAATCTCTGGTCAATTCTCAATTATTGCACTCACAGCACATCAACGACGTATGTCGCCGTGGATGACCCCACACAGTCTCTGCCCTATAGTTCAGAGCGCTGAAGGGAGAACGAGAATAGAGGTCAGGGACTAAGGATGTGGTACGTTCAGATGTACATGACCGGTCATTCTGTGGCAGTCTCTTTCTCAAGACTCGACACGACCATTTCTGGAATGATACTGTGCATCTGCACTTGTCCAGTCGTTTACCATGGCTGTCATTTGTGTGAGACATGACTGGACCATTTCTCAAAGTCGTGGTGGGCGTGGTATGAGCACTGAAGTAGTCGTATAGGTGTGGCTCGCATGAGAAGCATCCAGTGTATCCACATGGGATGCTGGTGATGCCACTGAAAAGACAGGATTGCGGTGTCAATGACAAGGATATTGAGATATGGAGGCCATGCAGGCCAGAGTGACTTTGATGTAATGAAAGTGAAAGGCTACATTGAGGGAGCAGTACCTTTGATGTGAGTCGCTAATTTGTTAGTCAATGTGATCTTTGATAGACTCAGAACGTGCGTCGGCCATCCATGTTTGGCTGGCTGCCATGTTGACCCAGGAATATTGAGTACCAACCTTTTTGGTCCATTGTTGAAGTCAGTGTAAGCAAATGTGCTTTCACAGAGTCTGGCATTATTTCATTGAGCTCACATTAGGAAGGGACTCCTAAGTTGCCAGCTTTAATTGAAGGGGTATTGTGCAAATGACAGCAGTTGAAATGGCGTCATATTGTGGTCAGTTCCTCCTTTATGTTCTGTATGTGGTGTGGTAAAACATCGACCCCCTGTGGTGGATGTGTGAGAGTCGTATGTGGAACCAGATGAACCCAGCCTGTGAGATTGATGTTAATGTGTGAAGATCTACAGTGGGCGACAGTCAGGATACATAGCAGTGAGTGATGCAGAAGACACATGGAAACTATATGCTGTATAGTGAGAGGGTGTGGCTGATGATATCAGTGGAGGGGTAGCTGTGTGTGCTTCACTGTATGCCCAAGATCACTGATAGAGAGGGTCTGACATAGAGAAAGGAGTGGGCATGGTCGGATGTTGGGTGGGCGTGACTGGCAGGTGGAACCAGTCCACCCTTGAGCTCTCACTCTCATCATGGTGGATGTTTCTCAAGGCTGTCAGCTGCCTGCCCACGAGGGCGATACCAGCGAATATGTCAAATGGCTCTGAGCACTATGGGACTTAACATCTGTGGTCATCAGTCCCCCAGAACTTAGAACTACTTAAACCTAACTAACCTAAGGACATCACACACATCCATACCCGAGGCAGGATTCGAACCTGCGACCGTAGCAGTCGCGCGGTTCCCGACTGCGCGCCTAGAAGCGAATATGTCGTTATGATCTTGTGGAAGCAAAGTGTCCTCCATATGAGGTGCATCCTATGATGCACAGCAGTCGGCATAGTCTTTTGTGGATCAAGTATCTCAGCTAACATCAGACTATACAGAGATGCAGAATCAGCTGGCGTGAAAGAAGTGCTTCCTCCAGTTTGACATCTCCTTCATTATATTCAGCTATTGCCAGTTTTGTTAGCAACGTTTTAGATGAGACAACAGATGTAACCACAAAGCTAAATTTTTGGGAGATGAGCAGGTGTTACAGATGACCAAACTAGCGGAAGAAGCAAAGACTTACATGATGTATTATGAAAACTTAAGAAATGTGTTTTTGTTTGAACAACTGAAAGAAGGTGTTTTGCTGCACTGTAAGAACCGAAATAGGTCTACGTCCATTCATGAACAGTTGAGTGGGGTGTCCACAGAGGCAAAATGACTCAGTGGTAATTTTTGTCGAGAGGATAAAGAAGAGTAATGCTAATATCTATGATTTGATAGGAAATAACGAAACAAATAAGTTATTTAATTTTATGTCACATGGATCATTTGCATGATAATTTGTAATGTTGTGTAATGGACCATTTTACATTTATGTAGCAAATTAATATGAAAATATGGATACATACTGAATACTTATAAGCTTTTTGTTATTATTACTATTATTATTATTAGCAGTAGATTAGTAGTGGTAGTAGTACTAGTAGTAGTAGTTGTAGTAGTAGCAGTAGTAGTAATAGTAGTAGTAGTAGTAGCTGACATAGTAGTAGCATTAAATATATGGACTTGAGTTGGTAATTCCTACCCATCACCTTTCACACAGTACAATAACAGAAATTCTTCAGTGGAGGAAAATGGGTTGTCAAGGAGAAACTTTATCAGTTTATTTTCAAAGTTGACTTACTTATCTGTCACATATTTTATGCTGCTGGGTGAATTATCAAACACTTTAGTTGTAGTACTGTGTACCTCTTTTTATGCTAAAGACTACCCTGATGTGGAATAATGAATGTAATATTCCTTTCTGGTATTGTAACTACTACAATAGATTTCATGATGGAATAAACATACAGGGAAGCAGTGGTCAGAATGACTAACTCCTTCACCATATATCTCCATGACGACGTCCACCCCCGGTAGCTGAGTGGTCAGCGCGATGGAATGTCATACCTATCGGCCCAGGTTCGATTCCCTGCTGGATCGGGGATTTTCTCCACTCAGGGACTGGGTGTTGTCCTTTATCATCATCGTTTCACCCCCATCGACACGCAAGTCGCTGAAGCGGCATCAACTCGAAAGACTTGCACCAAGTGAAGAGTCTACCCGAAGGGAGGCCCTAGCCACATGGCATTTACATTTTGTACATGATGATCATGGGTGAGCACCAAATATTATGCTTACAGCACGTTTTTGAGCGGTTAAGACTTCCTTCCTTAAAGATGAGTTACCCCAGAACATTATTCGTTATGATATTATTGAATTAAAATATACGGAATATGTCAGCTTACTAATTTGCCTCTCCACAAGATCTTCAATTACTGTAAGAGGAAATGTGGTTCGTCTAAGTCATTTTAGGAGTTCCCATATTACCTTTTCCCAGTTTTAATTTGCATCAATATGGACATCTAAATATTTTGAAGCCTCAACCCTATTTACTATTTCCTCACCATGTGCTAGACTTGTCATTAGTGTGGTACCACATATGTCCAGAATTAATTTCTTGTGTCTTTTCAAAATTGGGGGTGGGAGAATTGAGATAAAACCAACCAATGATACTGTTAAGAACCTCATTTACCGTTCATCTGTCACTGTGTGTATGCTTTAACAGACTAAAATGCTAGCCTCATCTGCAGAAAGAACTAATTCTGATTGTTGTATATTAGATGGAAAATGATGTATGTATGTGAGGAACAATAATGGATCTAAGATTGAGTCTTGGGGTAATAAGCTACCCTTTTTTCCGTGCATTCTTAAGCATTTTGTGGAGTTCTGATGCAATATTGACTTGTTTCAAAACAGGGTGTCTGAATTCTGATTCTAACATAAAAACGATATCTCTCTGACACAAGTAACCACAAGTATATTGCTTTGTGAGACGGTGGGCACTCATAAATTTTCTGCAAGAACCTTAGTTAACCTCTCTTTCCCTCTCCTAGTCAGATTTCTAGTACACCCCCATTTCCCAACTGTAGCAACTGGCACTGTGCTGATCTGATGTTTCATTTCAGCCAGCAACAGCTTGTTCACAGCAGTGTCAACCCATGCCTGGCCACGGTGCTGTAGAGCCTCCAAAACACTCAGATTTGAGTGTGCAGTTGCTACTCATATTTCATCCAGGTCACCTCTGAAGCTGTAATTACCATCCTTAGTCAGGCAGCTCCCAACTCATCTAAATGCTTCTAACCTGGCACCCTTTTCCTTATTTGTCCTTTCCTTTACCAGTTGGCAAACATCCCTCCCAACGCTAATACTTAACAACAACACACTTTTCATCCTATTCTCTTTTGGTACTGACATACTCTTAGTTTCTTTACTGCACCCTATAGTGACTTACAACAGGATGAGGTTCTTCCCTTAGAACTTCAGATAGCAAATCAAATTTATTTTATAGTGTAATGTTGAATGTAGATTAAAAAGTTGAAAAGCTATTCCCCTGTCTCTTATTGCTTGTTACCTTATCCATTTCCTTGATTCTCCTCCCCCCCCCCCCCACCCTTTGTTCATCCTATCTAATTCCAATTTCACGTTTTCTGATTCAGTTTCAAGCGCAGAAATCATTGCCTCATGTTGGTAGATTTTCTTGCCTTTTTGTCAGAGCCTACAGTTTCATGGGAGATACTCTTTGAGTTCCCCATTCAGGTAGCCCACTACAATCACTTAATTGAAACTCCAACTCACAACCAAAACGTACCAATCCCTCTCTGACTATCCTACAGCAGTGTCCATACCTTCCACGTTTTAAAACACACTTCTAAAGCTTAACTCACTTTACACTCCGTGAATTTTCGTTATTTATGAGCCGCAAAAATTAGGCATACAAATTGGCGCTTGGTGTATGACATAAAATAAAAGGTTTTGTTATTTCCGCTTACAACACGACTTCAGCGCTCAGTAACTGCACTGTATGTTAATTAACTTATTCACAAGAGAATGTATCTTGTAACGGAACTTTAATGTACGCATATTCTGTGTGAAGAAACTAGTAGTGCAAAAGCTTCTAAATCGAACAACTTAAGATTAACGAAGCTTTACAAAAACATGCACTTAGTAATAATGGGCGCATTATACTTACATTTCTAGGACGAAATGAGATTTTTTCAGTTTACTGCACCAAAACGTAGAAAAAAGTACAATAACAACTAGATATTTTTGCTTTTTCTGGAATATAGTACGATAACAACTCGATATTTTTGCGTTTTCTGGAATATTACATAAAAAGTAAAACCTTTAACAGGAAACTTAAAAATCACACTAGTGCACGTATTTAGTGAGTAATCTGTACTAAAACACCTGTCATTACAATCTAGATAACTTATCTTCAGTGCAAAAACTACACATCTCGATTGGTGCAAGGCTGCCAACCTCTGCAGGAAGAGGAGCATAAGGTACTGGGCACATTCCTAAGGGGTCTGCAACCCAATATGTCGAGGAGCGTACATACAGAAAACTAGAAAGGTCTGACTGTCATCATAAGGGATTCGAAGTGATAGATGTAGTGACAAGAGTATGAGTTAAAAGAAATATCCTCTCTGCTGATTTATAAATAGCTGTTTGTGCTACATTCAGAGACAATGTAAGAGGAGCGGAGTAGTTGGGCACTGATAGTATGACTATGAATAAGAAGCAAAATGGGAAAGAGTGAGGTAATCAGTTGTTAAACACATATGGGAACTCCAAATATGCTGGACAGCGTTCTCAGTAAGTTTAAGAGGTAGGAAGACGTTAGCAGAGTCAGAGTGTTTTTTAAATGGCTTGATGAATAGAAGAGAGCATAAGTTCTTGTCAGACACAGGGGTCATGTGCCTGTGGTGAGTGGACCCCTTATGTAAGAGGTGGTTGAACCCATCATGTTGTAGGTTACATCGGATAGGAAATAATGATGAAACCAACGATATTAGATTTTCAGTTTGGAGTGCAACAACTCCAGGAGAGTATGGAAGCTTCCTCACGTAGGAGAAGTATTCTGGGCAATCCTGGGTTAATATTTCTTGGTTAAACACGTATGTGTTAAAGAAATGGACAACTGGTAACGGAACTTCACCAAAACATTGAAGGATATGTCAAAGAGGGTCCAAAAAAGGAAAGCAAAATCCCTTAAAGGTGAGGGAACAGTGTCGCGGTGTAGGGGTAATTTTCCACATACTGAGTAAATCAACAGGTTGTACAATAAGCCCATGTAGCCTAAGGGATGAAACAAAGAAGTTAGTCACATGGTACCAGGAGCCACATCAAGTAATTGATTTCACATCAGTACTGGATGTCAAATTTGAACTGCCAGTGTGGCCAACTATTATCCAGATGGATCACCCTCAACTTTTAAAGTTGAGTTTGAGTCACTGCCCAAGGTAGCAGTACCGATCCGTAAGAAGAAAGCAAAAAGTAAGGGGAACGATAAGAATCCAGGAATGCTCATGCAAAACACATGAGAAATGCCATTTGCATTAAAATAGCGAACAAAGAGGAGTACACTAGTACGATTTGTTTTAAGGGCTTCCTTGTGATGAATTTTGTTTACCTGCGTTTTATTTTCATGAATATACGTTTTTGTTTACAGTGGTAATGAACAGCTTCGTTACTGTATTTTTTGTGAATGTTTAAGGTGACTAATGGCAGGAATATGTTCTTCAATAGTGGTTTATTGGATTATACTGTAGATTCTTTGCTTGTTCATGGTTGTGGGTATGTGTAAGGAAGTGTAGGATTCGGGGAAAGTGCCACTAATGGATGTATTTTGTTTATGTAACATGCTTTCTTATTTTATTAATGCAGAAAGATTGAGGCCTTTTGTTGACTTATTCTGTTAGCAGGCTGCATGAGGTGGAGTCCACTGAAGTAAATTATTGTATAAGATGTGAGTATGACGACGTAGGGGATGTTTATGTAGTTGATACTGTAAAATGCGTGTGGGCGGCAAGCACTGGATCTTTCTCAAGGGGGAGTGATAGTGACTGTAGCTTTCTTTTTCCCAAGTAGCGTCACGATCATGGACAAACTTGATGTTCATCGTAGCTCTGGCGGTGCTCCACCTCTTCGGTGGGTAAGGGGTAGGTGTACTGCAGAATCAACAGCTAAAAGCGGGGGTACATTTCTACATGAGGATGTCAACCTTATTAGCCATAGCAGGACGCTAAAATTTACATTCAGTGCATGGGAAGTGAGGAATCAAGTACATAGGTTGCAGGAGACGTTCCCAAAGCTACACCTCGACGATGAAAAGAAGCGAGTGTTGGAGGAAGCGTGTGGGGAGTAAAAAGAGTTAAAGTCATTCCTTTGAATGTCTGCATGGGCAGTTGCACTAAGTGATGTGCCTGATACCGCATATCTTATGGCAATGAAAGCGAGGATGGTTGGATGCTGGGGATAGTTTGTTAAAGATGGTCTATAGGACCATGGATATTAACTATATCTGAAAAGTGTTTCATTTTCTGAGGCAGGCGAAGGGTATAGTGGAATGTGGCACAACACACAACTGACGAACATAGAATGGGGCCATGCTGAACAGAACGAACATTAACAGAGCTAGCAGCAGAATTGACAGGTTTTGTGAAAACATCCAATACCATGATACACGAGATTTGAGCGTCATACAGTCTCGGTTGGACTTGTTGGAAATCAAAGTAGCTATAGGAAGGATCGTATGATCATTAGCTGACGGTATATGGCATGCTCGAGTAGCAGTGAGAGAGTTGCAGGTGGCCGTAAACCATGTGGAGGTTCATAAAATTGCCTATGCATGTGAATAATTATTAGCGGCCTCTCCGTATGGCAAACATATCGTAGATGTATATGATTACATCTCTGCTGACGGAAAATTGAAGAACAAAATAGCAATTATTTTATGCACCTCGTTTATCTTTTTATATCGGTTTCGCTTTCTGTTGGTCTTCTGAGTTTGATGTGGGAAAGACACATGTAACTGAGTTTCAGTGATTTGTTAAGTAAAAGTTCTAATATGCGGGAGTCGCAAGTTTCTCATTGTACTGCCGCGATATGTCTTAATTTCCTTCTCCTCATGTGACGAAGACTTGCATTTTAAAATTCAACTCTGCTGAGAGAAAGTCAACACAAGAAAAGAATAGCCACTGCAGCTACGCCGCCATTGTTGTACGTCGTTGGGGAGACAAGGTAAATTACCAAGCTGCACACTAAAACTACGAGATTAACATTTATTAATGTCTTAGAACGCATCTATACCTAAGCGCGTTTGTGGGAAGACAATTTTTGGTGTGACTTGCCTATAATTCCTGCGTATATCTTTCTCCCCAACCGATATAACCAAGCAGTGCATTGGTAGTTAGGCCCTCCACTGTTAACTCCTGAGCCGGCCGCGGTGGCCGTGCGGTTCTGGCGCTGCAGTCCGGAACCGCGGGACTGCTACGGTCGCAGGTTCGAATCCTGCCTCGGGCATGGGTGTGTGTGATGTCCTTAGGTTAGTTAGGTTTAAGTAGTTCTAAGTTCTAGGGGACTTATGACCTAAGATGTTGAGTCCCATAGTGCTCAGAGTCATTTTTTTTGTTAACTCCTGAACAATTACTAGCTGGCCTGTGAAAGGCCTGGTAGGAAATGTCAATGAGTTAGGGCTTATCACCACACCCACTGAGCAAATCTTGTCATTAATTTATTACGCTGCAATGGTACAAATCAAAATGGACCAAACTCAAGTGTATTTGTAGATTCGAATTCCAATCGCAGGTATGAATGCGAGGTAGATGTTTTTCGCAGTCCATTACTACCAGTAAAGTAGGGTATCTTGGGCAAATGGATGCAAACAAGAACAGCAGAGTTGATGTTCACATCCAAGGAGGGGAAAAGTTATACATAAATTGTGGCAGATGAACTCCATCATTGTCAGAGACAGCTGGCTGTGATATGGCTGACTCAGATGGTCCAGATCAGCACAAAGGTATGTGAGATTTGATTGATTTTTAGGCCGAGCGGTAGCAGAGGGATGTTCAAGGAATATCTTGGCGCCACAACTGATCTTCCAGACAGCTGGAATACAATGGATATACACCATACATAAAATCGCCTATTGAGCAAGGTTCGTCTAGAGGCACAATAAGACTAGAGCTGTCAGATAGTGGTTTGTTAATAAATAGTACAACTTGCAATATCACAGGAAACACTTCCTATCTCCCAGCTACTATAATAAGGATCACCATTGTAAATGTAAAATAATCTTCGTTGTACTGTCCACATAAAGTATCGGAAATTCTTCCAGTCCAGAACCTAATCCACTTAAATGACAACTTGGAACCTCACCTTATCCACTCACTGGACTAGGATTGAAGACTTGCTATAGTGAATTTTTACCTGCTTTCTTGAATAGGTATATTTTTCGTCTATTTTTGGAGGATTTGGTGGTTACAATATTCAGTCTCGCTACGACAACCCTGTGTTCACCAGTCCCTGTATCCGTTTTGATGTTTGTTATTAGCTCAGGATTATTTGTTGCTAACAGGTTAAGTGTGTTTTCACAGCGGTTTACTATTTCGATTGGGCTCATGAACAAACTGCTCGAAATAATTTTCAGAGAATGCATTTAGCACAATTTCGGATTTAGACATGTATTTCCACAAATGTATTGAGGGTAAATTAAAGTCACTACCAACTGGAATCGAATTATTCGTGTACATGTTTGAAATTAAAGTTATATTTCGTTTGAACCTTTGAGCAATTGTATCATCTGAATTTGGGGGTTGGTAAAAAGATCCAAGTATTATTTTACTCCGGTTGCCTAGAATGACCTCTGTCCATATGAGCTCACAGGAACTATCTACTTTAATTTCACTACAGGATAAACTCAGTAACAATCATAAATTTTGCCTAGAGCAGCATGTGTAAGCATGTGCAACAGAAGCAGGATTTCGTATTAAATCATTCTTAATAATAAGTGTATACTGAGCATCAGCAGGTATTTCAATCTGTTCATAAATCAACAAAATTTCAGTACAAAACTCAGTAACAATGTGGGGAAGTTAGAAAAGAGCTGGAAAGTTTTGTCGTTAGGTAGTTCTCATGCCAGAGGTATAGGGTTATTCAGGGCGCATCAGGATCATAATACCATGTCACCAATTTATTTACACCTACTGCTGCTCTGGGTCAAGTGATGGAGGACTTTGGTTCACTCTGTAAAAACCTTACAAAGGAAGACACAGTGGTTATTGTGGCTGGGATAGGCAACAGTACTGACATATGCTCAGTACAATATAGAGTGTGACCTACGAAGACTGTATCTGCTTCGAGACATACCAGTGTGGAGTCTAAGTTGATTCTGAGATGCCATATCTGATCTCATTTGAAGTCTTCTCTCACGAGAGTTAATTTGGAGTTGGAGCTGATACTTTGGTTGGGGTGATTGATTCTCTCAGGAGGTATGGTTATATTAGGCATGACCTAGGCATCAACAGGAAAGTGAAGGGTAAAGTGTCTGACCTAATAGCAGGAATTTTAAGGGGGGGACGGCCATGAGGGGTTAAATACTAGTGTCGACAGGTGTTGAACCAGCACCCTTTTTAGGACAGGCAGGACACAAAGGAGACAAGTTTTAAGGGAGGTCAGGATTGAAACGAACCATCAGTATGAGAAAGAAACTAAGCAGCACAATTCTGGCACATTGGATCAGCAAGCACAGTTGTTGGTTAAGAATTTTCATCAATCAATAGAAAGTTTATTTCCACACAGTTTTATCTCAGTCAGTGTGAAATGCCAACTGTTTTTAGTGTATTAAAATATACTAGGACTAGGAGGTAAAGTTAACGAATTACTTATGTGCAAATCCAACCCAGTTGATATAATCACCCTCTCTGAACACCATAAGACCATTAGTAGAGATGTATCAAGCGTTACTTACCTTCTCACCCTCATAGGGCAGAAATGGGGGATAGACGAGTTGCCATTTTCATCAGGATCTGCCATACATTTAATAACATGGACAATAATATATTTTGCCCAGAGCAGCATGTGGAAGCATGTGCCACAGAAACAGAATTTCATAATAAATCATTATTAATAGTAAGTGTATACTGAGTACTGGCGGGTAATTTAATCTGTCCATAAATCACTTTGAAGCTCTATCTGCCTATTTAACAACAAAAAAGAAAGAATATGTGGTTGCTGGTAAATTTGATGCAGATTTCCTAGAAAACACTTCCAGTACGAACTTACTGTAGTCAGTAGCACTGTCATTCAACTCAATTCATAATATTAACGTTCCAACTAGAATAGCTATGATACATTAGTATACCTTTTCTTATTTTGTAAATATTTATTGTGTATTCTTGTTTTATGAGACGTTGCACATCCAAAAGGATTTTCTCAGTGTGGATCAATTGGAACGCAAAGTACCTCGTATCACATGTGCTTCTACAGTGGTATTGATTTGATGGATCAAAGTCTAAGGGCAGTAGAAAGATCTTACAAAGACATAGAATAGCCTGGTATTCTTTGAATAATCAGTTAGAAGAGGCGTGCAGGAAGCCATAAGTGCCTCCCACACCTATCTTCACATAGACATTTGGGAGTCTTATTCTTTTGTAACTTATTTCTGCTAAGGCAGAAATGGTTTAAGCCATCTATAATTGCCTCTCTTTTGTTTTATTTGTGCTACAGAACAGATTGCCCCTCCTCTGTTACTCTTGAGACTGGCTGTTCCATCCTTCTGAGGGTCCCAATGTAAATTAACACAGCTACACCCACAGATCTCTTTGACTTTCGATGATCCTTCACACAACCGCCAAACCTATCCTTCCCTCAATCCACTGTTCTGTAAACTGCAGCAGCTCCTAAACTGCCAGGAATGAGATTCCATGCTGATATTTCAAGAGTTTTCCTTATTTTGGCGCTCCACCTGAAGCTGCTGCTATCCATCATCCATTTGGGTGTTTGCTAGGTTTTCACTTACAGAGTGCTGGTATTTTCCTTCAAGTCCTCTTGTTCTCATTAGAAGGAATGTCCGACTGAGTCTCTAGCCAGTGGCGTAGCGTGAGGGGAGACTTTGAGACCTAGTCTCCACTGTATTCCTGCTTAAAAAAGATGCAATAGTAATTCATAACAAAAATATGAACAACTTTCTACCAAGAGCTGTAAATGTGCGAAGACATCAGTTTTGTAGCCCGCGCCGCCGCACCCTGAGTATTGGTGTGCCTGCCTGCTTGAGACTCGACTGCTCTCAGTCTCCGCGTCCCTCCCCTTTCCCGGCTGTGTGCCCCTGAGCGTTAGTGGCGTTCTCGGTTCCCCTCCACTTCCCCTTCCACGAAGGCCGGTGCGCTGCATTTGCTAGCAGGTATCGAGATAGTCTTTGCCGCTTCTATGCTGGCTTTTAACACGGAAGTGAACAGTCGCACAGTTTGTGTTCATAGTCATTCTTGTGTGATTTTAGTGCATATTTTCGTTGTGTCGCCGACATGAGTGAGCCAGCAACTGAACACTTTATAGAATTTTTATTAAAAACGCCTTTTTCTACATTACCGTACGACAAAAAAGTGCGAATTGAATGACAATGACCTACTCCTATACTCAGTGTAGTTTTAAGTTAAGCCAAACAAAAACGCACTTTTCAGACAGCCTGGTACGAAAAGTATGCTTGGCTAACTGCGAATGCAGTTAATAACATATTATATTGTTATATACGAGAATTAAGAACGGAAACATTCGCTAATGAATGCATTAAATTCAGCTTGTGTTTGAATGGCAACTTATCATTCTGTGACAGTCAAAAGACATCTCTCAGGGCACTAACTTACGAGATACTGGATTTACAAATTGTTCAGATGGAATGAAACGAAAAGTGTTTCCCAAACTATCAAGAAGAATTCCCAAAGTTGAAACTGCTTCAGTTATTAGAACAGTATTCTTTTTTCAAACAAGAACAATTTGAAAGTGAACAGTGTAACATAAACGATTATGAGAAAAAACACTTATCTCAAAGAATCCTCTTAAAGTACATTGTCAACAATGATTTAGATTCCATTTATGAAGAATCTTCGAAGTTCCTGCGTTTGGCTTTGACCCTACCCGCAACTACAGCAAGCAGTGAATGAAGCATGAGTGCTCTTAAACGAGTGAAGAATTATTAATTATGCTGCCAGAAATTGAAAATGCACATCGAGTGAAGAATTATTTAAGGAATTCATTGTTCAACATCCGGCTGTCGTTTTTGAGAACGTTAACCATAGAAAAGACACTACCTGGAGAGCTATCCAGTGATCAGATCTTTGTAGACTGAGTTATAGCCTTATTCGGGGAAAGAAAAGACAGGCGCATTGCACTTGCGTACAAGAAAATATAAGTGCTTCTTCTCTTGCTGCTGGGGTTCTACAAATTTGTCATCGTTTCTTGAACAAGTTAGTTATTATTATTATTGTTATTATTAGTGGCGGTGGTAGTGGTATTGGTGGTAGTAGTAGTGATAGTAGTAGTAGTAGTAGTAGTAGTAGTAGCTGTTGTTCTTTAATTTGATGCATTTTTTCATTTGTTCTAATTATTGTACTATTTTGTCTCCCTATAATAACTGCAGAGTCTCCCCAACCTTTACAACCATGCTATCCCACTGGTCTCTACTGAGCAAGTTGTGCATATTTCGCCTTGAAACGTGAAGAGATTCTATGCTGTGGTTGTTGTTCGACACATGGTCAGTTATATTCAAGATTTAGTGTTTGATAAGATTCATTTTTAGTATTACTGTACCAAAAGCCTTCTACTGTCATTTCTTCTCCACTAACAAGTGAATAATCTCTTTCTCACTGGACAGTTATTCAGACCGACTGGATAGTTATTCAAGCCAAAAGAAACATACTTTTTTATGGGAAGTTATTGCCTTAGGTGAAGCCTTAACTCTTTATTAAGAGATAGTGCGTACTGATTGTATTGTGGGTACTTAAGGAGCCTAATAGCTCGCATTATATCAATATTTGTTGAAAACCAATTTATCACAGTATAATTAAATAGATTTATCTTACATAACTGCCGCAATTGGATACTGGTGTACTCTTCCTTTCTGTACATACAAAGTTCTAAATCTCACAACTCTCTCATGTGCAATGAACTGGAAACATAGACATGAAACTACATACATGTGCAACTCTATAGCTCCATTTTGTACAAATTTACAGGGATTAATATATGGGTGGGATAACTCACGTGGCGCCAAAGTTAAATTACTGTTACTCCTGACAGACAAATAATGAAGGGATGAAGGAATTAATTTATCCATGTTAAACAAATGGTTACTTCATAAACTTAAATCACAAGATAATTTTCATAGAACAAATATTTATGCACAGAATCCAAATGAATAAAACGAATGAGCAAATTATTTTCACAATATTATATGTTAATAAAGAATAGTTATTTTCATCTTCAAATGTAACCAGTCTCATCTTTAAACAAACTCCATTCACTCAAGTATATCCAAACATAAAGAACGGCAATTCTGCAAAGGCCAATATCTAAACCTATACTCAATTGGGACTCAAGTCAACAATAATGTTAGTCGAAAGATATTTTGACTGATGTTCGATCATATAGATCATGCTGCCTTTAAACAGAAGTACTTCAGCCATTTGTGCCACGTTGTGCTGAGCTCATTTATGAAATAAAAATTGCAGTTATTATCATTTACTAATGATTCTTCTTAGCAAATTTAGGTAGGCAACATGTATGATGTAGATGTATGTTGCTCTTATGAAATAAATAACTATGAAATAGACAGCGTTTTTTTTGAAATTGGTTACTTAACATTCAGTTGCAAAGTAATTCTCACACAGTGAACCTTTGCAACTCCAATGACAGATTACGCTAGAAAGTCCACAAAAAGTGTTTTGATAATGGTTATTACAGCACTAATGGCATCTGACAGCCAAGTTTCAACAGAAACGTCATAAAATGCTCAAGAACACCACATGCTGATGATAATGATGATAATGACATTAATGAGTATTTCATAATATTTGTTTCAGCCTTGTTATCTAAGTGATACCAAAAAATAGCATTCCATTTTGAAAAAGTAATACAGTTGAAATGGAAGTCCATTTTGTCATTTAAAATCCTGTTTGAATATGCTACCAAATTTTACTGCATTGATCCTGTAGAGGAATTCCATATTCTCATATTGAGCATTAGGACTGTTAAAATGGAAGAGTTATGTACCAAAATTTACACTTCAATATGAGGAGTACGATTGTAAGTTTCTGAATTAAAGGTTCTGTTCTTACTTGAGTATCAATGACTATATTTCTCATTTCAGCAAGTTGTTACTGAAAAAACTACATACAGTTATATTATTACTAAAATAAAAGATCCTCCAATAGGAAATTAGGCAGAAATCTCCAAATAAGTAGCCAGACTGAGCGCTGTAACAAAATTATTATAAGGAAAATTACACGATTTAAAATCTATACATTTTCAATGCCAGTCACAACCAAAATTTATCATGTGTGTATAAAGGACGAGAACATGTAAACAACAAGTAAATCAACAATATTCATATATTTAAAAGCCACTGTAATACTACAGATAGAAACACATTATTGTGTTGCAAGAACCATAATGATAAAAACGTTCTAACTTCACTAGCTGAAAGCATTTGAAAACTGAAAAATGCCCATGACTTAATGACAAGTATCTCAGGTTGACGCAATGACAAAATGTAACGAACCACGTGTTTTACACTAGCAAGAAAAACACAGGAAACCTAAAATTGACCAGAACAATAAACATTTCGAAACATAATACAATCATAGGGAGAAATTTCTGAACACGTTGCATTTAATCACAAAAAATTTACTCTGTTTAATCTACACAATAGTTACAATTAAAAAGAAGACAAATAAAAACAAAGCTATTTAAAAGAAAGTTCATTTGTTATATTTACTTATTAAATTAAAAATGTGCACTTGATTATGTTCAGCATCTAGTGATAATGCCCAGAGCTCTTTCAAATATCCTTGTGTTTTATACAAACAATTGTAATTACTATTTAACTCTAAATCAAGTAGTATTTTCCAATTAATTTTTGTCCTGCTTTAAAGCAGTATCAAAAACTAAAGAAATAAATAAGATTTGAAGTATAAAACCAATCTTCATTACATAATCACCATGTACAGAGCTTTGGAACACACAAAAAGAAATACAGCTCCTAGCTTGACAATAGCCTCTAAGGAAGTTGGCTGATGGATGATGAAACCACAGGTTGACGACAAGGTTTAAGACACTCACACCTTTTCAATGAACTTTAAGATAAGAGGTCTGCCCACTCTGTACAGTAAGATGAGCAGCAATCTGTGGTAAATATGATGATGGAAACAACATGGTGCAGACTCAAGTGTTGAAAACCACACAATTCAGCTGACACAGTTGAATGAGAGTGCTCAAAGCATATAAGACCTTATACTCATAGGTTGATCCAACAACACTGTCAATTAAAATAGCAATGAAAATCGGATCATCAAAATTGGATTGCAAATCAATGGAAATGTATCACCTTTTCAGATAAGCAACACTCTTTGTTACTCCAGGTCAATGATAGAGCTGAGGTACACCATTAATGAGATGAATGGTTGCTTGCAATATGCGTAAGTCTACAGAAGCAGGAAGATGGAGGCAGTTTATGCTGTGGGTGACATTTATCTGGACTACTATGGGACATGTAGTTATAACTGAAGGTACCATGACAGCTGTGAAATACACGAACATTACTGCAACCAATGTGCCACTTAATCCTTGAAGTCCTCCCTCATGGTCATGGCATCTTCTAGGAGGATAACTGTCAAAATGTCAAAGCGAGAACTGCACTAAAATGGTTTGAGACAAACACGGATCTCTTGGCCACCCAATTCAGATCATGAGAAGCTGATAAAACACATCTAGGCTGCTACTGGGCACCAGCTATTTATTCACAAATCACTGGCCCACAATTTATGGTAATTATGTGAATTATTTGGAGAAATATAGCCCAACATACTACTGGAAATCTAGCGAAGAATTTTTGAGTCCACATCACTCTGAAGCACTGCTGTATTGCATTGGAAGGTTGAGTAAAATGCTACTATGCAGACGATTACAATTTTTGACTTATCCCTGTATATCTGCCATTATCAGTCACATTGTAGTGGAGGATTAGCAAAAATAACAGACACACTATGTGATCAAAAGTATCTGGACACCCCCAAAAACATACGTTTCTCGTATTAGGTGCATTGTGCTGCCACTTACTGCCAGGTACTCCATATCAGTGACCTCAGTAGTCATTAGACATCGTGAAAGAGCAGAGTGAGGTGCTCTGCATAAACTCATGGACTTCAAACGTGGTAAGGTGACTGGGTGTCAGTATTGGGACAAAAGGGTTTCTACACACCAAGTACCATTATCCAAGATGACGGTGAGACGTCATCCAAGATGGCGTGATGACGTCATTCAAGATGACGGATTTTGGCCGGAAGTTTGAATTTCGGCAGGAAGAAGGTCAGTTGGGCTACCTTCACTTTCCTAACACCCCCCTCCCTCCAAAAAAAATGACGGGAAGTTCAAATTCCAACAGGATAATGCACAACACCCCAGTTATCCCTACTAAGCAAAGAAAATCGCGGGAAGATAGCTTACTTGGGCTACCTCCACTAACCTAAATCACTCGACTGCCACTTCTTCCTATGAGCTGACACCAAGTTTGAATTGTGGCGGTAAATAAAGCTGACTTGCATATAGCTGTGTAATTAGGCCCAATATTTGTGATTAATTGCATAATTAGGGTCGATCTTTGTCAGTTTCCTGACGAAAATAAATAAAGTACACTAACCTAACTTTCCTCTCCTCTCCCACATCTAGACCAGTTCAATATGTTGGTTGGGGGGGGGGGGGGACACTTGAGCTTTCAATTCAGGTTCTGAATCGCAGAAAGGGCACAGCCGTTTTTAATTTCCCGTCAATTCCAAGCACCTCTGGTGGTTTAATTGTGTTACGGGGTACACTTGGGCTTTCTGGCCTAGAGGAAAGAGTTCGAGTCCTAGAAAGGGTACTGCCAATTTTATTTTCCAATCAACTCTGAGGTGGGGGTGGTGTGGGTTGTCAGCACAACCCTGGGGCAAAGAAATTCCCGCCAAAATTCGAAATTCCCACCAAAATTCAAAATTTCTGCCAATAGGGCGGGTTGGTGTAGGGGGGAGATGTGGGGGAGGGAAGGGGGAGAGGCTGGAGCACACATGCAGCTGGGAAAAACATGCGATGTCATCTGGAGACGTTGGTGGGCGTGGTCAGTTGCAGGGTGGGCGGGAGCAGCATGATTAATTGGTCAATTTAATTAATTTGCATATCAACTTGATATCAAAATTGCGCTCATAACTCCACTACACTACTACTACTGTATTCACGCAATGTTGGAGTTGGCACACATATAACCCAGTTAATTAGCTTAGTGGACAGTTACAATTTTGCAACATCGGGGTTGTTGGGATTGGTCTCAGGTTGGAGGACATCTAGAGCTTATACTGCAGGGATTTTTACACAACTGTCCAGCTAAACCCAGACTTTTTTTCCTGTCTGGGGAAGTTCGATTAAGTGGAAATAAATATTTTGTAATAAACCTTAGTTAAATTCATCAAATGAGGACTGGTGCATAGGTAGTTCATTCGTTCTAGTCCATTAAAATCCCAGAGACAAGTGTGGTTAGACACTATACTATAAACTTACAGTATGTTCCAAAATTATCTCCCCAACTTTGATCATGTATAATTCAGAAATGGGAATAGTTATACCGGTGCTGCATAATGTTCACACACACCTAAAGGTGAGCCCGCATCTCGTGGTCGTGCGGTAGCGTTCTCGCTTCCCACGCCCGGGTTCCCGGGTTCGATTCCCGGCGGGGTCAGAGATTTTCTCTGCCTCGTGATGGCTGGGTGTTGTGTGCTGTCCTTAGGTTAGTTAAGTTTAAGTAGTTCTAAGTTCTAGGGGACTTATGACCACAGCAGTTGAGTCCCATAGTGCTCAGAGCCATTTTTGAACACCTAAAGGTGATTTTTTTTCCTTATTCCCCCCCCTCCCCCCTCCACTTTGGCCACCTCCAGCTGTTGGCACATAATGTGGTATGGTTTGGTACAGGCCAGACCCTACAGGCGGCTCACGCATTTGAGGTGACGATATGCGGCACCTATTCCCCCACCTCCCCCCCCCCCCCCCCCCCTCCTCCTGCCTCCTCACCCGGTCACCTAAACCGCCCATATTTTCGTGACAGTCACGATTTTTCCATCTGCAACGTATTTTTTCAAAATTCATTTGGGGCACCTGTTTGCTGGCCGGTGTGGCCAAGCGGTTCTAGGCGCTTCAGTCTGGAACCGCACGACCGCTACGGTAGCAGGTTTGAATCCTACATTGGGCATGGATGTGTGTGATGTCCTTAAGTTAGTTAGGTTTGAGTACTTCAAAGTTCTAGGGGACTGATGACCTCAGAAGTTAAGTCTCATAGTGCTCAGAGCCATTTAAACCATTTTTGGGACACCTGTTTGTTCCAGCTTTAACGATTACAAAAGGATTTATTCCAGAGTAGATGTTTATTACAACTGTATCAGAATTTTGCTACTGAAAGGGCATTTTTCCAAATAAGTAATGTATGGAGCAGTGAGTAAACATTTCGTTTCAGAACCTACGAAAGCAATGTTGTTGACTAGAGTGATGGTTCAAATGGCTCTAAGCCCTATGGGACTTAACATCTGAGGTCATCAGTCCCCACACTTAGAACTACTTAAACCTAACTAAGGACGTCACTCACATCCATGCCCGAGGCAGGATTCGAACCAGCAACCGCAGCAGCAGCGCGATTCCGGACTGAAGCTCCTATAACCGCTCGGCCAAAGTGGCCGGTGACTAGAGTGAATTATCACCCAACTTGAGTTAAATGTTTCCATATGCTGTTGAAGAATACAGACATGCTGAAGAAAATTTACAGCGCTGATAAATACAGTATGTCTGGTCGCTGTCCTTCATCTCGGAATGTGGTAATAAAACACAAATGAATATACTTTCGTAACAAGTGAGAGTGATGGTTTGCATTTATAACATTTTATTAAGACATTTTTGATGCATCAGATTTTTAATGTGTTCCGCATTTGTCTACAAAGTAGGTGACCTTAACACACTGAACTGTGTCAAGCGTCTACTAGAACTTTCGGTGTTATCAACATTATGCCGCAAACCGTACGTTTGTCTCTCTCTCTCAGTTTCTGAAATATTTGTGTGATCGAGGATATAAGGGTAATTTTGAAACACTCTTCTTTATTGAAACGATTAGAGACCGGCGACAATGGACGATCGCAAGCACCGCTGCGCTGCCCTGCTCGCCAAGTAACCGAATATTGTAAACATCACTTGCCTTCTACTCGTTGGCCTATATGAAAAGAGACTAAATTTACGTTCATATTCGGTTCTACAAATGACTTCTACGCTTGTTCTTTAACGTCTGTACAACGCGCTTTCACAGATCCGCGTTGCTCTCGCGTGTGATTTGATTCGCATCTGCTGGTCGCTAGGAGGCGCGCGACCGCTGGCGTTGGCAGCACTGAAACGCCAGGAAGGAGACAGTCCCTCTCTCACGTCCTCGCTCCCCGCCGTATATGGGCATATCGGCCATCGTATCGTCTACAGCGACTGTGTGCCTGGGACAAAAATCGTATTTGACCCAGATGTCCTGGGTTTTCGAAGTTTTTGTGTGGTGTCGGCAATTCAAGCGATGGCAGGCCTACCCCAGTAGTAATTGAGCTTAATTAGTTACGCGTTAATGGCGCTGTGAAGAACTTAATACACAACAGTATATGAATCAGTTTTAAACGATGAAAAGAAAAATTAATCCACGCAGCATATAATTAAACGAACGTGTGTAATGTTTCTCTTGACGCGACCGCCGCGCGCTATTAGCCGAACGGTCAGAGGCGCTGCAGTCATGGACTGAGCTGCTCGTCCCGGCGGAGGTTCGAGTCCTCCCTCGGGCATGGGTGTGAGTGAGTTTGTCCTTAGGATAATTTAGGTTAAGTAGTGTGTAAGCTTATGGACTGATGACCTTAGCAGTTAAGTCCCATAAGATTACACACACATTTTTTTCTCTTGAAGTCTACATACTCCCTGAGATAAGTCTTCACTTACCTCTTGAGACGACGGTTCAATCCCGCGTCCGGCCATCCTGATTTAGGTTTTCCGTGATTTCCCCAAATCGCTCCAGGCAAATGCCGGGATGGTTCCTTTCACAGGGCACGCCCGACTTCCTTCCCAGTCCTTCCCTAATCCGATGAGACCGATGACCTCGCCGTCCGGTCTCCTCCCCCAAACCAGCCAGCCAGCTAGCTCTTGGGGGTAGGGCCACCCTCTGGCGCTATAATGTAGCACTGCTTTAGTTCAACCAGCGAAAGCACGGCAGGCTGGTTTCACTCAGGAAAACGGATAGCTCGGTCAGCGAAAACGCTAAAGAATGGTTTCAGCTGACGGAATGAATACATGCGACAACCAACAGAAAAACTACTGACTTTTCACTTGAAAAGAAACTCTCAAAAAAGAAATTCCTGGCAGATGGCGC
Source organism: Schistocerca piceifrons (assembly GCF_021461385.2). NCBI lineage: Eukaryota > Metazoa > Arthropoda > Insecta > Orthoptera > Acrididae > Schistocerca > Schistocerca piceifrons. The sequence goes on along the minus strand of NC_060148.1, from coordinate 138,050,176 downwards.
GCCAGACCGAGACTCGAAATCGGGACCTTTGCCTTTTACAGGTAGGTTGTCTGCAGACTGAGCTACCCAAGGACGACGCAAGAATCTGTTGCTAGGACACTCGCCCGCAAAACGCAAAGATCCCCAGTTCGAGTCTCAGTTCGGCACACAGTTTTAATTTGCCAGGACGTTTCATATTACGGAAAACTCCACTTCAGAGTGGAAATTTCATTCTGGAAGAATGAGTAATTCAGTCAATATGCAAATCTACGAGGGTGCCGAAACTTTTCTTTCGGTTGCACCACCAGACTAATTTCAGTCAAAAGAATGAATGAATAATTCAACCGATTTGTAAAACTACAAGCGAATGAGTCGATTGTATTCCAACTGAATCGGTTGTTCTCATTCGGTTGTTCCCAGCAACATCGTCCCTTTCATAGTAATTGACCCCTGACTCAGAGCTCATATTCTGCTCACGCCGCATGACGAACATCAACATATTCTACTTTGCCGGTGTAGTGGAATTGTCTGCTTTTATTTGGTGTGTGAATATTACGCTTTAGTGGGAAAGGGGGCGGTATATGCGATAATATTTAAGAGGAAGCATGCTTTTTAGACCATTTCCTGGCGAGTGTCAAATTTGAGTCACGGAAGTCAGACCGCAACTAGGAGAAACATTTCCTTTGCACAGTTTGATATAACCGTTCTCCACTTGTTTAGAGGATTTGATTTTGCGTTTCTATGCACTGCGTGCTCGCGTCTGCCATGTTGCCGGCCCTCTGAACAATATTTCCTCCGCGCGGTCTGAGGCGCCTTGCCACGGCTCGGGCGGCTCGCCCCCTCGGAGGTTCGAGTCCTCCCCGGGTCATGGGTGTGTGCGTGTTGTGCTTAGCGTAAGTTAGTTTAGGTTAGACTAAGTAGTGGGTAAGCTTAGGGACCGATGACCTCAGCAGTTTGGTCCCACAGAAGTTACCACAAATTTCCAAATTATTTCCACTTCATTGTTCACATCTCGGCTTCGCGTCAGATAAGAAACAGTCGTGCTCCCATTCGTTGTTGTGTGTTCCTGTGAGACAGTGCCCGTAACATAATTATCTGCTTTGTACTTGTGTGAAACCATGGTGTTACTGAGAGTACAGTGAAGCGAATTTCAAGAAAATATAGAGAAACTTCGTGTCTCGTATCAGCAAAAAAGTTCTGGCAGGCGTCAGAAGTTTGTATTGGACGAGTTTATACAGGGAGTCATACGGATTAAAATCCACGACACCTGTGTGGAAAAGCAGTCTGCAGCAGTGGCAGCCGTGTTCGAAAAGTTGAAGGACGATTTTCCTGATATCAGTGTGACAACCCTTTGGCGTGCTACTAGAAAATTGGGCTTCAGATACAAAAAAGTTCAACAAGAAACCTGTGCTGATGGAAAATAACCAAGCAGCAGGAAGAAGAGACGAGTTATTGCGGGAACTAAGACACATGGGCTACATTGGACGGACTATTTATTACACTGACGAGAGCTGGCGTGGAGCAAGTCATTCCAGAAAGGTTTGTTGACAGGGACAAAAAATGGCTTAGGCATCAGAAAATGTATACGGTTATCGCAGAGGAATTGTTCGTGTGGAATGGTTGGAACAGAGGAATTGAAACACTGTCCGCTTTTGGACGGATTGTAATGTGCCACATTGGGCACGAAAATGAGTTCGTCAAAAATGCTGGCTTATTTTTAATGGGCAGAAAGGGACGTGCAGATTATCATTTTGAAAAGAATCCTAGACACTAGGAAGCGTGGTTTCGGGGCGTTCTCGAAAAATTACCGGACACGTTGTTTTAGAACAGGTTGCATATCGCACAGTGCTAAATGCAGTATCACGAAATCCACCTACTAAATGGAGAAAGGTTTCTGTTACTGAATGTAAGAAAAGGAGTAATGTAGAGCCCCCATCTAATGTCACACTGTATGAGGAATTTACCTACTGGAGCATGCGCGACCGCGATTAAGGGCGCAGGAAGGGCGTTGCGATCACTTGACAAGGAAACTGAACTTCTGTGGTTACCTGTGGCGGACTGCGAACTGAACGGCAGTGAACTTACTTGGGCATTTGTCAAGAACAAAGTGGAAACGGGGAACAAGAATTTTGAAATGTGAGATACTTTGCAGTTGTGTCGCTCCGCTGTTGAAAGTGTCCCCCCGAGGGTCTGGAGGAATTCAGTTGAGTCACGTACACAAACTTGAAAACAGTTATGCAGAAAGAGCCCACTGCCTTGACATAGCAAGAGAACCGTTGCTGAGCCACGTAGACGACTGCAATAGCAGCAACGAGACCTCAGCCAGCAGAGAAAGTGATTAAGGTCGGTCTTACTTATCGTTCTTTACTGCAAAATTTATGCGACGTAATCGAGTTTTCCACTTGCTGTTGAGACGTGCTACAGAAACGCTGATTACTGTGAGCCGCTCGCACACGGAGCACTTGCCTGCGGTTCCCCGCGTTACTCCCGCCTGCCCTCAGCGAGAGCTGGACGCGGCCGCGCTGCACTGGGGCGCGACCACGGAAGCCGGCGCTCTCCGCTGGCGAGCAGCCGCCTCTCCTACGGCGCACCACAGCAGAGGCGGCCCGCCGGGGCGGCAGCCACGCTCCACCGCAGCCTCGCAGATACTGCGGCTGCCGGCGCAGCTGCTCTACGGGCTCTTGACTAACGAACACGAGGAGTATTCGTTAGAAGAGACATGTGTTGCAACCAGCAAAAGTTGACGTTTCCAACATCAGTGCCTTCTCCGTCGCAATAGCTACAGCGGCAAAAACACTCGCAGCGTCTTGCGTTTGATGTTATAGCGGTGAAACAAGTAATCAGAAAATAAGGAAAATTCGCATGTAAATAGAACAAAGTTGTATGTTTAAACCATGCAAAGAAAATTTTTCTCCTAATTACGGTCCGATTTTCATACGTCCTTGAAGTTTTGTCTCGTGAAAAGAAGCTAGAGCAATCACTGTCTCTTAAACACAGAGTGTTTCACGAAGGACTTGACAACTTTAAAAATACATATAAATTTATTGAGAGAAGGTATAGAGCTGGGTTTAGTGTCATTTTGTAAGGAAATACGTCAAGTCTCCTTACCTTAAACTAACGATGTAGTATGTAGCTTCCGTTGGCTATTCCGCACACATCCCATCAGAAGTCAATTCCTCAGTGGCTGCGTAATTTCTTGCTCCAAGTTAAGGTAGAGAAGCCGGCACAGGAGCTACAAACACGATATCCTTGATGAATCCCCATTTAAAAAATCGAGTGGTGTCAGGTCTGGGGAACGTGGGGGCCATGAAATTGGCGCACCACAGCTAATGCATTGACCTGGAAAGCGGACGCTGAAAAAATCCCAGATGTCAGCCAGGTACTGGGGTGGTGCACCATCTTACATGTAGTAAAAATTTCGTTCTTGGTAATTTTCATCAATCTGTGGTATCAAAAATTGTTGTGTTATCCAGTTACACTACCCCTTTGATGGTTGTCTCAGGGGGCCATACACTTTGTTGTTGCTCAGTCGTCAATAAACGTTCAGTTTAAGTCAATCACGAACATGTTGCAATGTTTGATGTGTATTTTCACTGCCCCACATCCTACAGTTATGTGTGTTAATCTTGCCACTCAACTGAAAAGTCGACTCATTAGAAAGATGATTTTTGGCAAGAAATGTTCATATTCACATAATAGATTTAACATATCTGCACAGATGTTCCTGCGAGCAATTTTATCAGTGTCTTTTATTCCTTGTACGGTTTCATAGCCAAACGGCTCCTCAACTCGCGCCACACGGTCGTATGTGGGATCTGCAGTTCACGATATGCGCGCCAAGTCGATTTCGCAGCGTTGTTCACAAAATGTTGCCTCACTCGCTCAACGACGTCGTCAGATGTGCTTGGACGACCTGATGATTTCCCATGTCTTACAGAGCACCCTGTTTCTACAGCACATTTATGCCACTCATAAACTGAAGGTCTACTAGGAGAACCCTTAGTGTGCTTGGTATGGAAAGTACACTGAACTGTTGCCGCCGAATTTGAGTCTTCAAACCGAAACACACAGGTAGGGCGCTCAGGTCCAGTGAAGGCAACAATTTTTAACGCAGCTGCCGCTAGAGCAGTGCCTTTCAGCACTAGCGAAATACGCGAGGCAAAACTTGATGTATTTCCATACAAACTGACACTACAATCACCTCTACAGGTACTATGAATTTTTTTTCAAAATTGTTCTCTTTGCAATACCCTATGTACCGCTCCTGTTTCGACTGAGATGTAACATTCACGCACAAAACAAAAATAGATATTTCCACGATTCCGACAAGGTGTAACACATCGATGTTCGTGGTGCCGTGGGACCAGAATAGGAGTTCAGTCTGGGGTGAATGACAGTGGAGAGGGTAACAGTCGTCCACCGGCAGGGACGCCAGGGGTCGCGCATTCGACTCCCCGTTACGCGGAGTGGACGACGTCACGTGGCGCCGCCTGCCTGGGGGTGGGGATGGGAGGAGGGGCGTTCCGCTGTGTCCGGCGGCCGACGCGGCTCTGCCTCCCACCCCCAGAGTCGAGGGACGCAGTATCAGCGTTTACTTGTGTGTGTGTGTGTGTGTGTGTGTGTGTGTGTGTGTGTCGAGCTGGAACAGCGGTAGTGCCCATTTGCTCGGCTGTGCTGCCATGAAGACAATAAATAAGTGAATAAATAAAATACAGAAAACAATACTTGATGTGTCTTGTTAACACTGGTTAATAGGAAGAAAAACTTACTCTTACATTAAGTTAATGTGTGACATGACGATATTCACGTAACTGCTATAATTATTTATGGATCAATAAAGAAATTTAACAGAAATGATCACTGTTACTACTACATGTCAGATCCACCAGCTACGTGAACAACTCTTTTTGCATTTGTATTTATAATCGCAAACATTTTTCAGCACGTTTCTGCTCCCGTCACTGGGTACTGTTTATTCGAATCCGGGTGTTTTCAACTGGCAACTACGCTACGAACACTGGGTCTGCAGACAGTTTCCGGCTGCCGTTGTCATTGCCTCAGCGTTCCTCCACTGCAGCGTTACACAGGACCCTCCGTAATCTGCCGCACTCTGGCAGCGCGCCACCTGTTATCACTGAGCGGCCAACCCAGAAAGCAGAGCCATCTGCTGGTGGCCTACCAGACGGATTCCAGAGGCACAAAAAATTTGGTCCTCAAAACTTCGTGTGATTACTGAGCGAATTTAAAAATTAAAAATGCTGTCAACACTCATTAAGTGATATAAACTTATTTTAATAGTTCAACACAGAAATGTGTTACAGTCAAAAACCAATTGTCCTCTTGAGGCAGTATAACTGCCACGACTTTCTTCATACAATATTTGAGAATAACACAACTTAGCAACTCCCAGCAAACTTTACACATAATTTCAAACCGTCTTTTTACAGAGACTGACCCCCTCCTCCCTCCCTCCCTCCCGCAACACACCCAAATTTACAAAAGGAGACAACTTTATTGCTTACTGAATTTTCGCTGTTCCTGCAGTAACACTTAAACATCAGAGATACTATTTTCAATTTATTGGTCTATTACCGACTCTGTTAGCAGCGCAAATGCAACACTCAATGAACGAGCAAACTTCTATCCTCTTACCCATCAATGCGGTGGAGATACACTAAAGCGCCAAAGAAACTGGTATACACATGCGTATTCAAATGCAGAGATATGTAAACAGGCAGAATGCGGCACTGAGGTTGACAACGCCTAAATAACACAACTAGTGTCTGGTGCAATTGTCTAGATCGGTTACTGCTGCTACAATGGCAGGTTATCAAGATTCAAGCGAGTTTGAACGTCGTGTTATAGTCGGCGCACGAGCGATGGGGCACAGAATCTCTGAGGTAGTGATCAAGTGGGGATTTTCCCGTACGACCATTTCACAGGTGTACTGTGAATATCAGGTATCTGGTAAAACATCAAATCTCCGATATCGCTGCGGCCGGAAAAAGATCCTGCAAGAACGGGACCGATGACAACTGAAGAGAATCGTTGACCAATGACGACTGAACAGAATCGTCGACGTGACAGAGGTGGAACTCTTGACAAATTGCTGCAGATCAATGCCGGGGCATCAACAAGTATCAGCGTGCGAACCATTCAGCGAAACACCATCGATATGGGCTTTTGGAGCTGAAGGCCTACTCGTGTACCTTCGATGACTGCACAACACAAACCATTGCGCCTCACCTCACCTGATCCCATCGACACCGACATTGGACTGTTGATGACTGAAAACTGTTGCCTGGTCAGACGACTCTCTTTTAAAATTGTACCGAGCAGATGGATGTGTACGGGTATCGAGACGACCTCATGAATGCATGGACCTTCATGTCAGCAGGGGACTGTATAAGCTGGTGGAGGATGCTCTGTAATGGTGTGGGGTGTTTGCAATTGGAGTAATATGGGAGCCCGCCCCCCACTCCGATATGTTTTGACACAACTCTGACTGATGACATGTACGTATGCATCCTGTCTGATCTAATGTATGCATTCATGTCCATTGTGCACTCCGACGAACTTGGGCAATTCCAGCAGGATAATTCTACACCCCATACGCCCAGAATTGCTAGATTGGCTCCGGGAACACTCTTATGAGTTCAAACACTTCCGCTGGCCACAAAACTGCCGAGACGTGAACGTCATTGAGCATATTTGGAATGCCTTGTAAAGTGCTGTTCAGAAGAGATCTCCACCCCCTGGTACTTTTACGGATTTAAGGACAGCCCTGCAGGATTCACGGTGTCAGCTCCCTCCAGCAATACTTCAAACATTAGTGGGGTCCATGCCACGTCGTGTTGCGGCACCTTTGTGTGCTCGCGGGGGCGCTATACGATATTAGGCCGGTGTACCAGTTTTTTTGGCTCTTCAGTGCATGATGTCATAAACACCGAAATGCATGAAAAACATGCTTTTGGTTAACGTAGCGCTCAAATTCCCCTGGCTGCCTTACCTAGTGTTTCATAATGACGCGACGTAACTACCTTGAGTATAATTTCAAATGTTTTCTAAATTTTTGGTCACTTACGTGCTTTCAGCCGGATATTTTACATATTAACACCCTTGCAATGTAATGGGAAGCTTAAAGCTGTTTTATACATGGAAGTGGATTCTTTAAAGAATCGGAGGTTTGGTGGTTACACACTAAGACAGACAAACTGGGATGAAGTGCCTCACAACACGTTTCACCCATTCATGTGATCTCACGAGGTACCACTGATCGAGGGCGTGCATTGCAACGTACCTACAACTAACGTGTAACGTAGCTACAACAGATATTGTCTATGTTCAGCTGTGAAAATGGACTCAGTATTCAGTATCTAACCTGCATAACACTGTGTGAGTGTTGTATGAGTGTCGGTTTCACTGTCATTTAAGCCCTCAACAGTTCGTTACATGACAAACGTAAAACTAATAACATTTGGATGAGCTAACTGACTGCGTATTTGAATATGAAAAAGTACAGTAACAAATGAACCTGTAACAACGAATACCTAAGCTATCTGACTGCGTTTTTGAACAAGAATTTGCAAGTGATACAGAATCTGGCTTGTGAAACGGTATTTACCGGATTAGAGTGCATGACATGTTGAGGTGTGTCAGTGTCTCTGTTTGGGCCCTGAGTTTGATCTCACCCCTTTAGATGACTGCCTTTTTCCATGTGGTTTACAGCAATTCGCAGCAGCAGCGGCTGCAGCTCATTGTCACTAAGAATCAGTTTAATAAAACTGAGTTTGCTTGGGTTTTGTTAACTGCTAAATAACTTGCAATAAGGGATTTCACAAATTAAGTCTATTTAAAAACTTTAGAAATCATCGTGACCAATAACAGACAATGACAACTAAATATCATTAATGGCTGAGTGCCAGATTAACGAATTATTTCGATTTCAAAGTTACATTAACATTTAATAATCACAGCATACTTATTAAATAGATGTGAAGAATAATTATTATTATTCGGGGGATAAGAAGGTTTCTTTTTAACTCACAGGAAAAACGTGGGATTATTGCAAATTCGGTCTAACAATCAGGAGCCTAACCCTGGAATTATGCTTTACGCTATGCTTGTGAATTACACCCTGAATTCCATCTTCAGGCGTAGTTAGGCCATGTAAATCTCTCCTGGCTATGTAAATGAAAGGGCAGCGTGACACGCCTCCTGTCTCCGAGCTCTCCACCGACACTGCTACTTCCACTCCCGCAGACAGACCTCGTCTCACAGCAGTGCGCTCCCATCTCTCGCCCTCAGATATGTTACTACCGATATCTGAGTGCTTATTTATTTCCAATCTTACAAGATGCTAAGAACAGCGTTAAGTTGGCTATATTGTTTTCAATGTAATGGAGAGTTCTGACACACTTCCTACAGCTTGTGGTTGTTCTGGCATTTTTAGAAACTGATGAACACAGGTGACTCAGTGGTGCAAGTATTGTGCATAATTTGGAAATAACTGGGCCGAAGACCCGAAAGCCAATCATTGTTTCACTAACATTCACAACAAGGCCAACAGAAACTACAAACCTATTCACTGAATACATATGTCATCAGTTGCTAAACGATATATTGACCACGAACTGTTTACAATTGCTGCAAAAGGGATCGACTTAGGAAACAAGAGCAGGTGGCATTTGCAGATGGACAGTTGTCTGGGACGTTGCAGAGGCCATCAGTACATGGCAGAAGATCATTAAAAAACCTATTGCGTCTCTCCAAAGTTATGACTGAATGAACAGCTTTGTCACGTGCCCCATGGCAACGCCAGTAAAGACACACACACACACACACACACACACACACACACACACACACACACACACACACACACACACACAGACAGACACACACACACACACACACACAGGACGATCAAATGGTGAGTGGTCTGCTGTCCCACACTCGACCATGTCAGATTTGGGCTTCTCTGACTAATCAAAGGAATATGTACTGATTTGTAGCCCACACAGTGAGACTGGTAGGTGAATGTAGACAAAAAGTACCGGAGACACAACAAAATTTTGAACGAGACTGGAGCACTGTGTTTCAGTGCATAATTCTGGTAAGACAGTAAAACCTGGAAGGGTGGTTGGACTGTTTACATTGTAAGGTGGGAAGAACTATGCCCCTTACATGAAGTCATTAAAGATCACCTAACTCACGTTGAGCAGACAGTAGGGCTGAACAAAAATGACTGACAAGGCACAATGCATTTTGTAGAGGGTATAGTATTGACGTATTGGCATAATTAATATTGGTTGATGGTTTTAAAGTAATTCACACGACATGAAAAGTTTGTGGAAACGCGTCGATTTACTGGAGGCTAGTTTATCCCTGGGAAGTATACAGAGTTGACCGTGGCCGGCTGGGAAACAATGAAGGGAAGTGACAATAGGCAGCTTGGGGCGGCTCAAGCTATGAGAAAGCGGTAATGGGGTGCAGCCTCCAGCTGCCTTAAGATGAGTGACAGTGAGTGGGTGGTTGATCCCATGCTGGTGTACCAGGAAGCAGATGGGGAACTTGTACGCCTGTTGATAAACGTCCGTTGTACAGTTTTCAGTGAAACATGCGACAAAGTAACGCAAAGCTAAGGTGGAGCGGTCAACAGAGGCCAAAATATGCGTGTTTGTGACTATAGCAATTTCACGCTGAATTCACGGTCCTCAGAGTCCGAAGTAAATCAGGTGAAGAGCGACAGAATGAAATACACCATCCTCTGATGGGAACATAGGACCAAGGAATTTGAAGTACTCTTCTGGGAGTCAGAAGTCTGGAAAAATTGGTGTTTTGTGCAGACGCTAACCTTGGTGGCTGGCCTGGGAGGAGCTAAATAGCAGAAGTTAGGAGGAAGGAAAATTTTGCGGGAATTTGTTCACTTCCCAGAGCAGGCATTGGTCAGCGCTCGGAAGCAACGCATAATTAACGCGAGTTGCGCTTCAATTGGCGTAAGTGATTTTTCTGGAGGGAAAGCAGAGGCGAAGAGTGGACTGGGTGAAGTCTCCATAGCGGTCTTCCGTTCCCAGCTTGCCTAGAGTGCGGACGGGGTGTGCTTTACTCAGCTTGCCTGAGGGAGAGTGAGCATCTCTGCGGTTTAGGACTTAGCAAATACAACGACTGAGCTTGGAGATAGAAAATTTTGGTTCAGCTATGTGCTGAGGAAGATAGCTAGGAGTGAACAGATGAGCGCAGCCGTGCAACACCATGAGGCCGGCCGACGTTCTCACAATGACGCCTCCCCACCACGCTGAATTCGGTGATATTGCACCCGCTCGGCTTGAATTAGGCCACATTAATTTGTTGGATCATGTCGGCGAAGTATCTATGAGGATTTCATGGGCCGTGTATTGGGGAATTCTTCTCGCACTTCGCGTTACACCTGGGTCAGTCGATAGGAATTAATTTTGATTTATCGCGCTTTACTCCATGTAAACGCAATTTATTACCACTGCCTGATAGGAGAGTCATGTAATGTGATGATGGAAGGTTGGGAGTTAAAATAAATTTGTGCTAATCGACTGCATCTGTTTTCAATCAAGTAGTTGAAATCCCAAGTCATTTCCTTAATTAATTTTATGTTCAACCTTTGTATCTGGTATTCCATTGGTGAATATAACATCAATGTGCACCCCTTTTTAATTAAAAGTGATCAATTCTGAATCAATTAATGTCAACACTGCAACTGCAGTTCAATCAGGAGTCACAGGGCCTTATTACTTTCTTTACGTTATCCGATATTGCGGCAGTTTTGCACTCTCTGTTGCTCTGTTAGTCAATTAGCTGGGGTGAACACACACCAAAACCAGATAAGGGACAGGTGGTGTGTTACATATGGCAGACCCATGCCAGGATACGATACTTCAGGTTTTGCTAGGAAGTAGTCTTGAAAAAGGAAATTTTTCCACATGATCCATTACTTAGCAAATTTTAATTGAAACACGAGTAGCATTAGTTACAATAAGTTACATTGTCATCTTCATGTGCTGTCCTTTCAAATAGACATTTATAGGTGCCTGTGCAATGTATTTGTGATTTGTTGGAGTACTTATGATGTGCAGTGCCGTAATCAGCCGATGCTGAGCACACAGAACACAATCATTGGTACTAGCCTTTTTGGGGGAATGCTTCGTCAACTGTTTATCGAGTCACTGCTAACACCCAGTGTATTAATTTGTGTCCTGATATATGTTTTGCATTACCTAATTATTCAGAGTAAGGGGTACCTTGGTTTTGAGTTTTCGTGTAACATAAAAGTGCAAATGATAACGAGGGGAAAAGCCAAGACAACGGCAGAATATAATCAGATTGTTACTCGGGAGAACATGGGTGATAGTAGGGAAAGCTCTACCGACGAGCATGACGAACGAGAGCTGCAACTTCGTGAAACTGTGGCTCACGACTGGTTTAGTCCGCTGAATAGCAAGGACGTTGATTCAGGCAGTGATACTGAGGGCTCGGGGAACGCAGGGAGTACAGGATTAATCCATAAGTATGGAAGATCCAGCCTAAGAAGCCAGAGTGTGTTGGAACAAAACGGTGTCCGACCATTATCATACGATTCATTCACAAGTGATCCGACGGGGGTGCGGAGACGGTACTTGTCTAGATATGGAAGGGTTCTTCAGAACAGACGAGGAGTCGCATTTTCAACCAGAAAAGAACGAGGATCAAAATGCGGCTACTCTTAAAAATATTACGTACCTGTTGCAACAGATGCAAACGATGAACTTAGAGCAGAGCGCCAACCTTAACGCCGAAATTAAAAAGGCGAATTCGGAGTTGAAAGAGCAAGTAAAAGAGAAGGTAGAGAATCTCGGCGTCAAAATAGAGAAAGAGATTGCCATCATCAAACGAACGGCAATTGAAGCCAAATTAATTGCGAAAGGTGCAAGGAAAATTGCGAGAGAAACGCGGGACTCCACGCAAAGCACGGCAAAATTAGGAAGGGTCATGTTATCAAGGCTACAAAGCCGGATAAAACGTATCGAAGAAAAGCAACAAGAGCAGCGGCCGGCCGGAGTGGCCGAGCGGTTAAAGGCGCTACAGTCTGGAACCGCACGACCGCTACGGTCGCAGGTTCGAATCCTGCCTCGGGCATGGATGTGTGTGATGTCCTTAGGTTAGTTAGGTTTAAGTAGTTCTAAGTTCTAGGGGACTTATGACCACAGCAGCTGAGTCGCATAGTGCTCAGAGCCATTTGAACCATTTTTGAACAAGAGCAGCCGGACATAGGGCCTAACGAGATGTTGAAAGAGGAGGTGGCGATATTAAAAAGAAATTTAGAGGACGAGGTAAAACGTATCATTACAGAGACATCAGGAAAGGAGAAGGGTATAATTACTGCGTCGACTGAACCGTCACTTGTCGGAACACAGATAACTGCTTCACGGTGTGACGAAGTTGACACTATAAGCAACGGCAGCCACGCCTTGATTCACAGCTCTGAGGCAACGACCGAGGTAAACACGGACGGCGCGCAGCAGTCCAGTGAGCACAGTGGCTGTCGGCTGATTAGATGTACCGAACAACTGTCGAACATACAGTGGGGGAAGAGATGACGTTAGCGTGTCGGAACGAATTAGTCCACGTCCCGAAGTTCATACGAATCGTAAGAACGATTGAAATGATAACTGGAATGTTGACTGGTTTGACTACAAGCATTTTGTATCAGTCCGAAAGTTCCATCACTACAAGTACGAAGGTAATGGGTTGCATCCAAACACCTTTATGGGACAATTCGAGTTATCTTTGCCCCCACACTGGTCATCGATGTATCAGCTGGATTTTGTGTGCTCCCATATGGAGGGCGCGACCGCCGAGTACATGTGAAATGTAGCGAAGACGAGCGTCTCGTTCGAAGAATTCAAAACTGCCTTCTTGGGTAACTATTGGTCTAAAGAAACCCAAGTAAGGATCAAACAATAAATTATGATTTACAGAGATATGGAATGGGGCAGGGTACCGGAGTCCGGTCAAATTTTTTGAAAATATGACAACAAGGAACCAGTACCTAGACAACTCATGCAGCGGTGCGGAAATCATCAGATTATGCTACATGAAACTTCCCATCTCGTATCAACAATCGCTTGCCGGTCGTTGTGTTAGCGATACAGAGGTATTTAAGGGCACTCTGCGCGAACTGGAATTCACATTTCAAGAGGAACAGGCGCAGGAGAAACGGTGACAGAGTGAGCAAAATAACAACCGTCGCAATAACGGACCCCAGTGGGATAGTAGCCCAGTACCGAACTACAACGGCCACAATCAAGATAAGAGTAATAGCAACTCGGAAAGAGGCTACACGGAAGGAGAGCGACACTCTCCGGTGCAACGTAATAAATCACTTGGGACTTGGGGCGGTAATCAGCAATCGGGAAGGAACAGGAGTAACGGTTACCAAAATAACAACCAGGAAGAGGTCGAAGTCCGCCCTCCGAAGCCTGGTCCATCCCACCTTAACGGGCAGGATTAAGATGACTAGACCAGAGCGCGGACGTAGTAAATATAGGCTTAGAATAAGGATTTTTTCTAAAGTCTTGTTTGTTTGTGTATGTACTGATCTTAGTGCTAGAAGGTCTCGTTTAAATGTTGCTATATTTTGTGTTTTTATTAATAATAATGATATCTCGCTTCTCGACGCTGACAAAGTGAAGTGCACTAGATTATTTTGTAAAAACACATGATTAAGGAATGGAAAAGAAGTATTTCTGGGCGTACCCTCAGAAAACGATAGATTAGGAACTCTGTTAATTACAGGAAGGTTCACCATAATTGTATCTCCGTCCTTGGAGAACATATTTAAGGTGGCCAGTCCCATAGGTCGTTACGAGGACGCACCGATGCATCTCGTATGACCCTGAATACGTAAGAGGTGGACAGCTATGCGGAGTTGCGTGAATTAGCGCACCCAGTGAACAGGATGTAATTAAAAAGCCAGAACTACTTGTTGATACGAAGATAATGTAACAACTGCGAGTGTGAGCAGTGAGCTATATTTGTGCTGTGCCATTATGACATTGCTAATCCAAAACATGTTCACAGGCATTATAAAGCCATTCGTGGAAAAAGGAGAAAACGGGAAGAAAACAGAGGGAAGAAGAGGTGTCGCAATAGAACACAATAATGGACGCTATCCAAACGTTCAGCAAAAATCTTGATAAGACTGACACATGTCTAAGTTTGTTGTGTTTTATTCATGTTCGCAGGCACAATAAGAGGGACGTCTCCCACATAGGGAATTCAGCAGAAAAAAAAGCAAGATTAGAGATAAAAAGTAGTAAATAGTAAATACGTAGTCAGGTTGTCCAACACCAGGTTAGTCGTAGCAATTGGTAGTTAGAAATGGTGGTGGGTTCCTGTCCATATAATCTTGATTCCCTATCCCTTGATTGTGTGTGTGTGTGTGTGTGTGAACGACTGTGAAGCAAGTTGTCTTGTACATTTTTATGTTTATGTATAAAAAAGTTCTGTTACATTTCTATTTTAATTGATCCTGAAGTTGATTTACAAACTAGTAAAATTATTCGTTTTGTAATGAAATAAGTTCATTGTCTTCAATCAAACGTTAAAAAAAAGTATGGTACTGATGGTTAAACATGAGCACTTTCCATGTTCTAAAACTAGTTGTCTTAGTGTGTTAAGGTGGCGTAACTGAGAAAGAGGGAGTTGAAGCTACGACACCTGGCACACCACACACGAGGTGACAAGGAACGAGGACGACAGCAATGAGGGGAGCACACAGCTGACGATGGTAATGGCATGCAGACCACGCCCTGAATCGACGGGGACGGTGGTCAACTCAACAGCCAAGCTATATTTGTTGCTCGCCACGTCAGGTGGAACGACAGCCCAGCTGACCTTTTGTGCCTAATGACACCAACTTTGAGGGCCTGAGCTAAAACGTCTATAGAAGGAGCAATGACCTGTGGCTGAGCAGCGAGAGGTCACCGATCATAGATGCACTGATGGGGTCTTGTGCCTGTCGGACAAGATGTCAACAACGAGCTCTTAGGTGAGAGCCATCCTGCCTCAAGAAGATGCGGGTGCCTGTGGCGCCATTTCGGTAATCGACGTTGCTCTCTTCTCAGCTGTCAGCCATCCCTCAACTAGCTAGTCAGAATTAATGTCACTTCCGTTCCTGCAAGAAACTTGTGCCGTGTGTGTGAGTGTGGATTCAAATGAATAAAATGCGCCTCAACGAACGTAAAGTACTCATTTGTTCTGTTTACGAATTATATTATAAGAAGGTTATGATTTTATAAATGTACCATTTGTTAAAACGTCATGTATTTGTCATGCCATGTCTCTTTGTGTTAGAATAAGATTTCATACTTACACCATGTTACAAATACACAACAGTGGTTGCTCAGTACGCAATGTGTATATATATATATATATATATATATATATATATATATATATATATATATATAAGGTACATGTGTGTACACAATCCAGACACTGGACTAGGCCAGACCTTGTTGAATTGTGTAAAGATGACACTTACACCGTGCACTATATAAACGTCCAGAGACAGTGAGACATACAAAAAAAAAATCTTATTTATAAAATGTCCAACGGGCGTTCACATATATTAACAAAGGGACAAGGGAAATAAAGTCCTCCATGATAATTGAACTACAAGCACGGGTGAGTAGCATAGAGCAACACCTATTAAGCCCACACTTTGTAATGATAATTGTATCCTCTCATGTACAAAGAAAGTAACACAAGACTATAGATGTCAGCTGTTCACGAATTACTGGGTACTGGCATCGTTACAAAGACAATGGGATTTCCTAAACTGCATTGAAAGGCTCGTTCTCAAATGTCGTCGGATTACTGCCCAAGAAATTAGAAAGCCGAATTTCGTTTTCTACTTGGTGAAAGATGAACAGAAGATTCGTGTACGCAGAACATTTCTGATAAACGCTTTGGAATAACTGAAAGGCCAATCCGTACCATTATCGAAGTGAAAAGGACTGGGACTGGGGTAGCACCTGTGGACGAAAGGGGACAACGTGGAAAACACTGTAAGACTGATCCAGAAAACCGGCCGCTGTGGCCGAGCGGTTCTAGGCACTTCAGTCTTGAACCGCGCGACCACTACGGTCGCAGGTTCGAATCCTGCCTAGAGCATGGATGTATGTGATGTCTTAGGTTAGTTCTAAGTTGTAGGGTGTTGATGACCTCAGATATTAAGTCCCACAGTGCTCAGAGCCATTTGAAACATTTTGATCCAGAAATCTTGGAGTCAGTTAGGAATAACATAAACTCAATTCCCCATCTTGTGAGTCACTATGTAAAAGAAGTGACACAAGAGTATTCAGATGGTGGCTTACCCACCGCAGAAATGCACAGAAATTACTCTTCAGAGCGATCTTCCGCTAAACTGCCAGCTACAAATTATGACGCCTACACGCATATATTCAATACCGAATTTAACATCGGATTTTTTGTACCAAAGAAGGATTAGTGTGACCAATGTGAAGCTTACATAAACGCTACAGATGAAGACATGGCAAAGCTGCAAGAAGCATTTCAAGAACATCAGGAAGAATAAGAATTGAGTCGCATAGAAAAAAACTTGGATAAGGAGTTGGCTCAAAATAAGAAGATACAACTAGTTGTTTATGATTTACAAGCTGTCTTACCGGAACCAACAGGACAAACATCTGCCTTTTCTACAAGTCAAGGCTCAACTGTTACAATTTCACAGTAAGTGTCCATACATACCTTTCTTTCGCTATCTGTTATTACTCTTGAAGTCTGTTCTACATATGTTTGTTGTTGGTTGCAGGTTACTGAGAGTGGAAACGACGAAACTACCTTTTTTTCTTCTTCTTTTTTTTTTTTTTTTTTGAACGAGGGCACTGGAATCCGAGGCTTGGTATAAGCAGCAACTTGTGTCTTACAATATCTTGAAGAGTTATCCAAGAACCTTCCTGAAGTTGATGTCGTATTTTACTCCAACAATTGTGGAGGGCAACAGAAGGACCAGTAAGTACTGTAAACTCAGACTGTGATTCGCAGAAATCATGTAACAAAATATTTGTGTTGTAAAAATCACATAGATTAAAATGTCATTCTCTTCTATTTCAGATACATTATTGCAACGTACTTGTGTGCAGTACAAGGGCTGGATTCTGGTCACACCCAGAACGAGGGAGACGGAGTTCACAGCATCACTGAGAGAGCAGTTAAGAGAGCTAAGAAGTCAGAGCCAATTTATGTATCCGATCAGTACATATCAGTCATCAGAAATGCAAAAAAGAATGGAAGGACGCTACATCTCAGAGAAATGGGTTTTTCAGAGTTCAATGACATTAAAGCTTTGCAGCCGGCCGTTATGGGTGAGCGGTTCTAGGCGCTTCAGTCCGGAACCGCGCTGCTTCTGTGGTCGCAGGTTCGAATCCTACCTTAGGCATGGATGTGTGTGATGTCCTTTGGTTAGTTACGTTTAAGTAGTTCTAAGTCTATGGTACTGATGACCTCAGATGATGTCCCATAGTGCTCAGAGCCATTTGAACCATTTGAAAGCTTTGAATGATGAGATAGCTCTTTACATGGCCAAGGACGTTGACGGGAGTATTTTCAAAGTGTCCGAAATTAAATTATTTCGATGTGAAAATGGAAGTGATGTGTTTCAGTATAAGAACAGTTACAAACAGTCCGAGTGGGGACGAGTTCAGTTCAAAGGGAGAAACAGGCGTTTAACAGGGAATGTAGATGGGAGTAATCTGGATCTGAAACCTGCTTATACTACAAAAATGACCCTCTCAGGAAACAAAATTCAAGAGTTAGACAATTTGGTTAACAGCAACATCATTGCTAATTCTTACAAGGCCTTCTATGATTCTGTTTCCACATAAATGTAATTTGTTGCTTGTACGGCATTTGGAAGTTATTCATTTCACTTAGTGTGTTATTTTATGTCGGCTATAAGATGCAAATAATAAAAATGATAGTAAAACAGTGAAGCTGTAAACAGCACTTACAGCATGATTCTGCCGAACTGAAGGGACTTGTGCCGACTGAAAAATGCCGCACAACAATCCTGAATGAAATGCCGAGCAAATCCGAGTGACAAGACGATCCTTGGCTTACACGTGGCATGCACGCACTGCACGTGTGAAGTTTGTCACGCCGCGGCCGGCCCTGCCCTAGATAAAAGCTTCCAGGTGACGGCTGTAGATGCCAGCACACTTCATACTCAGCTATTTAATGATGTGTACCACGTGCTACTCAGTTACGCTGTGTGGCAGCGAGTCTTTGGTTTATCAGCTGCTTTTGACACTGAAAGAAAGGTGGTTAAGAAATACTTCAATGAAGACGACGCAAATACTAAAACTGTAAATTTTTAAAACTATTATGTTCAGTAACAAATACTATACTTACTATTTTAAGAGCACACTGAAAATCAGTAAGCATTGCTAAGTATGAAGATTTCGGACTACTCCGACACGAAAGAATAGTCATGTCACCAACTCTCACTTCAACGGAAACTAAGACACTGGTGATGTAGGCAATACTTTCGGTGGGGAATTAAAAGGCTTACACGGAACACTAAAATTAAAGAAATTGGTAAGCTGATTTGGGAAATTACTACTGATAATTTCGGGAAGGTCCTCGCCTCTGACCGCTGAATACAAATAGTGAAGCGATACTATCAGTAGCCATATCATTTTATTTGCCATTGAAAAACAGAATCATCAGTATTATAAGAAGTCCACAACAAAACTACGTTTAATTTTTTGAATAAACGGCTTGACCAGCTCACATCTAGCTGTTGCCATTCAGAAATGATAATTATGTACATTCCTCTCTAGAAGAACAAATGACTAACCTCCGACTGCGGTATTGGTTACAATTAAGCACCTGCTTCCCATCTCCACAATAAGCTACTGTCTGCTAGTAATAGAAGAGGTAAATGAGCAGTTTTTGAGAAATACAAGGTGTATCCTGAAAGTAAGCTCCGATACTGTCACAGAAAAAGAAATCATCACTAAGCACAATATATTTATAAGAATATTTACAGTTTCACTGGTTATTTCTCACTATATTCATCACCACAGATGAGAAGTTTTCCTAACAGTTCCCTATCAGGTGTATACCCATGCCTCAGGATTCAGTCCCAAACGTAACGAGCCATGGAGTCACTCCAGTCTGCACCTCAGCTTCGTTGTGGTGGAGGAGATTAAGATCACCGTGGGTGTGATCGGATCTGTAGGGTGGATGGTAGAAGATCTCCAATCCGAAATGATTCAACACATTTCATGCGGCGTTGGCCCAAGCTTTGTGCCTCTTGTCAACATCACACATCTCTTGTTCTGGACCACGCACTTTTTCAATGCCTGACAATATCCATTAGCATTTAAGGTTACCCCTCGCTGTTTCTGGTAACTTGGTCTTCACAAGTGAACCTCTATGCCGCCAATCATTGGATTCTCGTATTGTTTCAGGTGTGGTATGCGACACCCATGCTTCATCTCCAGTGACAACATGGTGGTGAAACTGGTCAACTTTCTCTGCATAGTGCTGTAGGTATACCAATGCTCCGGCCTGTCTTTTATTTTTGTGTTTATCTTTCAGTGGCCTTGGCACCATCTTGCACACAGTCTACGAAAACCAATTCAGTGGGAGACAATTTCGTGCAGCAGCGAGCGAGACGTTTTGGATATTGACGAGAGAATTCAGTAAATTTGAAGCGCCGATTGTGTAAAATTCCTCGCCGCACACATTTCCACCTGCTCTGGTCTCACCAGGCACAGCCGACCACCGACCACTGAGGTCTTCTTCGTGAATACTGGTTCGTCCTTCCGCGAGCTGCCTGCACCATTTTCTGACCACACTGTCGCTCATGGTGCCGTGTCTGTGCACGTAGCAAAACTAGCGATCAATCTCTGCAGGAGTGTGCTTCCGAGCGTGCGGAAATCGGATAACTGCACGAACCTCGCACTTGGTGGGAGACGGTGTCGGGGCAGCCATTTTATCCTAGCACTGTGCGGTAACCACCGCCATCACAACAAAAAATCTGCACTGCATTATTCCTACGCATCTCTTCTCTAGACCATCCCCATCACATGACTCAAGCCATCTCAGGACGTGATTGGAGCTCACTTTATGTAAGCACCTCATAACATCTCTTACAATGGAGCCAGTCCCAGTTTGAGTCTGACTGTGTCCACGTCTTCTCTTGTTGTTCTTCTTCCCGGTTCTTCCAGTTTTTTGTAGGGGACATATTAACTTTAAAAGACTAATACTGACACATCTACGACTTCACTCATTTTCTCATTTCCTGCCCTTAACAATTCTTAGTTTTAATTTCATTTTAATTTGTTTTAAAACAGCTTCTTATTCTGCTTTTTCAGCATCATTTGCTAAACACAAGAACATAGCAGCTTTCCAAGGCAAAGATTTAAATCTCTGCACCGTGTGGCTAATATCAAATCCAACTCATGTCTTTCTGACTTCAGGAATGTACTTAGCCGCACTTCAGTACTTAATAAATGACCTGATATAGCTGACAGGCAACGCTGGACTTGATTTCTACTGTGAACTCACACGAATCAAGAGATAACACACTACTGAGATGTCCTCAGTTGACAAACAATCTCACTTAGAGATAAGTTGGGAGTTTTTGAGGGTCTCTTAATTTTAGAACTATCTGTATTCTTTTATTGGTAATTGATGTTATGTATTCTTTCCCTTTCAGACAGCAAATATGCACTGTGGTTCTAAGTTTAATAGGGGTTAACGAATTACAGACCTTGGATGCAAGCGTGTACTGATTCAAATCAATGAGAAAAGTGGAAAATTTGTGGCAGACTAGGATTTGTACCCGGCTCTGCAGCTTATAGGTAGATTCTCAGATCAGTAAACCTTCCAGATGCGCTGGTCATTGCTACTGCACGATTTAACCCATGCCTACTGTCCAACCCAAATATTCAACTTAGCCACATACTATTAATGTAGTACCCCTTCCCCATTATCAATATTACTCGCGGCATTTGACCGATTCCCGTAAGAGTTCCAGCGTATTGTGTGTCTACACTGAGGAGATTATTGGCCATCTCATCTTAATTACATACACTCCTGGAAATTGAAATAAGAACACCGTGAATTCATTGTCCCAGGAAGGGGAAACTTTATTGACACATTCCTGGGGTCAGATACATCACATGATCACACTGACAGAACCACAGGCACATAGACACAGGCAACAGAGCATGCACAATGTTGGCACTAGTACAGTGTATATCCACCTTTCGCAGCAATGCAGGCTGCTATTCGCCCATGGAGACGATCGTAGAGATGCTGGATGTAGTCCTGTGGAACGGCTTGCCATGCCATTTCCACCTGGCGCCTCAGTTGGACCAGCGTTCGTGCTGGACGTGCAGACCGCGTGAGACGACGCTTCATCCAGTCCCAAACATGCTCAATGGGGGACAGATCCGGAGATCTTGCTGGCCAGGGTAGTTGACATACACCTTCTAGAGCACGTTGGGTGGCACGGGATACATGCGGACGTGCATTGTCCTGTTGGAACAGCAAGTTCCCTTGCCGGTCTAGGAATGGTAGAACGATGGGTTCGATGACGGTTTGGATGTACCGTGCACTGTTCAGTGTCCCCTCGACGATCACCAGTGGTGTACGGCCAGTGTAGGAGATCGCTCCCCACACCATGATGCCGGGTGTTGGCCCTGTGTGCCTCGGTCGTATGCAGTCCTGATTGTGGCGCTCACCTGCACAGCGCCAAACACGCATACGACCATCATTGGCACCAAGGCAGAAGCGACTCTCATCGCTGAAGACGACACGTCTCCATTCGTCCCTCCATTCACGCCTGTCGCGACACCACTGGAGGCGGGCTGCACGATGTTGGGGCGTGAGCGGAAGACGGCCTAACGGTGTGCGGGACCGTAGCCCAGCTTCATGGAGGCGGCTGCGAATGGTCCTCGCCGATACCCCATGAGCAACAGTGTCCCTAATTTGCTGGGAAGTGGCGGTGCGGTCCCCTACGGCACTGCGTAGGATCCTACGGTCTTGGCGTGCATCCGTGCGTCGCTGCGGTCCGGTCCCAGGTCGACGGGCACGTGCACCTTCCGCCGACCACTGGCGACAACATCGATGTA
This sequence comes from Schistocerca piceifrons, assembly GCF_021461385.2. NCBI lineage: Eukaryota > Metazoa > Arthropoda > Insecta > Orthoptera > Acrididae > Schistocerca > Schistocerca piceifrons. Next base: position 138,028,013 of record NC_060148.1, on the reverse strand, counting down.
CTGTGGAGACCTCACGCCCCACGTGTTGAGCAATTCGGCGGTACGTCCACCCGGCCTCCCGCATGCCCACTATACGCCCTCGCTCAAAGTCCGTCAACTGCACATACGGTTCACGTCCACGCTGTCGCGGCATGCTACCAGTGTTAAAGACTGCGATGGAGCTCCGTATGGCTGACACTGACGGCGGCGGTGCACAAATGCTGCGCAGCTAGCGCCATTCGACGGCCAACACCACGGTTCCTGGTGTGTCCGCTGTGCCGTGCGTGTGATCATTGCTTGTACAGCCCTCTCGCAGTGTCCGGAGCAAGTATGGTGGGTCTGACACACCGGTGTCAATGTGTTCTTTTTTCCATTTCCAGAAGTGTATTTACTGAAGCGGCAAAGAAACAGGTACATCTACCTAATATCGTGTAGGGCGAGCTCTCGAAAGTGCCGCAACACGACATGGCATGGACTCGACTAATGTGTGAAGTAGTTGTGGAGAGAACTGACACCGTGAGTCCTGCAGAGCTGTCTATAAATCTGTGTGAGTATGTGGGTGTGGAGATATCTTCAGAACAGCATGTTGCAAGGCAGTAATCTTGTCTGGTGAGTTTGGTGGCCAGCGAAAGCATTTAAACGCAGAAGAGTGTTCCTGGAGTAACTCTGTAGCAATCCTCCACGTGTGGGCTGTCGCATTGTCCTGCTGGAATTGCCCATGTCCGTCGGAATGCACAATGGACATGAATGGATGCAGGTGTTCAGATACAATGCTTAGCTACGTGTCACCTGTCAGACTCGTATATAGATGTATCAGGCGTTCCATATCACTCCAAGGGCACACGCCCCACCATTACAGAGCCTTCACCAGCTTCAACATTCCCCTGGTGACAGGCAAAGGCCGGTGGTTGTGGTCGAGCGGTTCTAGACGCTTCAGTCTGGAACCGCGAGACCGCTGCAATCGCTGGTTCGAATCCTGCCTCGGGCTTGGATGTGTGTGATGTCCTCAGGTTGGTTAGGTTTAAGTAGTTCTAGGGGACTGATTATCTCAGACGTGAAGTCCTATAGTGCTCAGAACCATTTGAACCATTTTGACAGGCAGGGTCCATAGATTGATGAGGCCATCTCTACACCCTTACATGTCCATCCGCTCCATACAATTTGAAACTAGACTCGTCCAACCAGGCAATATGTTTCCAATCATCAACAGTGCAATGTCAGTGCTGATAGTTCCAGGTGAGGTGTGAAACTGTGTCGCACAGTCATCAAGAGCACACGACTGGGCCTTCGGCTCAAAAAGCTCATATCAAAAATGTTTTGTTGAATGGTTGGCACGCTGACACGTGCTGATGGCCCAGCATTGAAATGCGCAGCAATTTGCGCAAGAGCTGCACTTGTATCATATTCAACAATTCTCTTCAGTCGTTGTTGGTACCATTCTTGTGGGATCTTTTTCCGGCCACAGCGATGTCGGAGATTTGATGTTTCACTGGATTCCTGATATTCACGATAAACTCGTGAAGTGGTCGCAAGGGGAATTCCCCACTTCATTACTACCTCAGAGGGCTGTGTTCCCATCGCTCGTGTGCCGACTATAGCTCCACGCTCAAACTCACTTAAATCTCGATAACCTGCCATTGTAGCAGCAGTAACCGATCTAACGACTGCGTCAGACACTTGCTGCCTTATATTGCCGTTGCCGACCCCTGCTTGTTTACATATCTCTGTGTTTGAATACGCACGCCTATACCAACAGCTTTGTCGCTTCCGTGTATATGTGGTGTCTGTTCTGCCGGACATGTCCGAAAGAACAGGCACCATATGTCATTTAACAGGTGTTTCTGTCAAACTAACATAAATATTTCAAATAACGACGTGATACCAGCAAATTCGGTGATATGAGTTGTGGTATTTCCCTCAGTAGTAGACATGAAGTGAGTGATAAAGGCTCCTCCTATTAAATGCGTTTGTGCTTTCCATGTGGACTCTGTGGTTTTTATCAATGGCCACCCAGTCGTTCCTGTCTCGAGCGTCAATATGATCAGTGCCTTCCATTCCATATCTACGTGTGCACTTCGTAAGTCGCTTACGGTGTGTGGCCGAGGTTATCTCTTCTACCTCTATGATTGTTTGCTCCCGTCGCCTGTTCCATTCGTGAACGGTGCGTGGGCAGAATGGCTTTCTATAAACATTCGCATGAGCTCTGATGTCTCTGATTTTCTGGTCGTGCTAAGTTTCATGTGGGAGGAAGTGATAAGTTTCCCGTCTCTTCTATGATCGCACGCTCTCGGACTTCCAACAGGAGCCCTCTCCATGGAGCAAAGCTCCTGCCTTGTAACGACTGTCACTACTGTTTGCTGAGAATCTCTGTAAGATTCCCGCAGCGAGTGAACAATTCCGTGGCAAAACGCGTAGCCCTTCATCGAATCTTCTCTATCTCGTTCACTCATATTTGCCTGTGACTCTCGTACGCTTGGGTCGGTGCTCCGCTGTCGCGCTCTGCGTGTTTGCGTTAGCCAAAACGAACAATAGTTAGTTGACTATAAGATTTCTTCCAGATTTCCGCTGTCAGCAGTTCATCGCACAACCCTTTTCCATATCTTGATTAAAAAATGTTTATCTATACAATTGCTTTTTAAATGGCTGATAAAAAGTACCACTGACATAGCTTTTAGTTTAGTGGTGGAAACTAATTAAAGAAAAACAGCACACTTTCAGTGGACTTGCAGACCTGAAAAAAGCGTCTGAGAGTGTAGGGTCAATACCTAAGGAAATTTAGGAACAGGGTGACTATATCAAACAAGGCCGTCACAACTTCTGAACAGATTATGCGGGGCAAGATGGGAATTAGTATGCGTATGTATTGTTTGGTTTATCGAGGAAGCCCACCTTATTTGATTGTGTTCGTCAACAAGAAAAACTGTGGATTTGTGGGGCTGAGAATCCTCATTGTCTCACACATGGTTTATGTAAGTCGAGAAAACTGTGGGTCCTTCTGTAGTGTCTTCCGGCACCACACAGTGGGACATAGGTTTCTATTGAGCTGTCGCTCTCTGTATGAGATCTGTTAAAAATTTTCCCGAACAATTGTAATTTAGGACTGATCCTGTGTTGGAACGAATTGAGTTGTCATCCCTGAACACCCCTGCGTTTAACGTGTAACTGCTGGAAGTTTCATTGCTACATGTCCGTTAGTTGTGGTTTAGTGCTGCAGTGAGTAGAAAGTTGTACCGTACAGTGTGCGAATTTTGTGTTGGGGAGTTAGAGGAGCAACGCGTCTGCATTAAGTTTTACGTGAAACTCAAAGAAACCTCTGAAGAGACACACGAAATGATGATGGAAGGCAACGATGATGAGTAGTTAAGCCGTAATCGGCGTTACGAATGGTCCATAAGGTTTAAAAACGGCTGGACGGAAGATGACCCTCGTTCAGGACGCCCTTCGACGTCTACCGACGACGCTCACGTCAGTGACGTGAACGAAATTGTACCTGTCAATAGAAGACTGATTGTCCGAGAGATTGCAGAAGAATGTAGCGTTTCAGTTGGATCGTGTCACGAAATCCCGATACAACATTTTGGAATGCTTCTTGTTGCCGCCAAGTTCGTCCCACGGCTCATGAGTGAAGACAAAAACATGTTTACCTTGCAACTTTTGAAGAGCTTTTCTTTTTCACAGATGAGAACGAGGTGTTCTTTAAGAGAATCATGTGACAGGAGTTTATTGGTATGATGCTGAGACCAAGGGATGACTGGATGGTGTCGAAGGAAATATCAGAGTCCTATGAATCAGAGGATGGAGAAGGAAATTAAACGAGAGGGCACGATGGAAGCAAATTGCTGAGAAGTCTAAGGCCCATGCAGCCTTCTGAAGGCACAAAAAGAATTTGAATGGTTTTGCAGCCTCATCAAATGCATGTCTCATGTTTCTATAGTTAAGAGTTTATGTAATGAGAACTGTGCTGTTTTTCCAACAGACTCTGTTAATAAGTTGTGTTGGTAAGTAATTAATTACTGATTCTTCTCTCAGAAGTGTAACTTGTATGTAAAAAGTGTGTTTGGAAGTATCCCTTACAAACTTCTAGGACTTGCAGAGGTGAGTGAGTTCATAATATCTTGAATAGGAAGCCACATCTGGAAAAATACAATTTCTCTTCTATTACAGTTTCATTTCAGATGTATAACTTATCCACTTCTACTTGACGAATTGAATGATTCGTTACACTATATAGTTATCAAGTAACAATTCGAAATGAAACATAACGAGGCACGGATTTATTACTTAAGTACATTTATTTGTATCAGCACTTAAACATTAAATGTTTACGTTATATCGAAACAAAACAGAACCCAGCATGCTGTACGCACAGAACACTGCCGATGGGTTACAACGGGGGCTTGATGTGGCGACCATCTGCGTTGTTACAGACATTATACCTATGTAGCATGTTCTGGTATGCACTCTCCTTTCCACCTAGTGTCTCTTTAATTTCTAGTGCAGTGACCAGAACTTGTGCCAGCATATCTTCCTCTGTCTCTACAGGAGAGTTATATAGCAAACCTAGCGTATGACATTAACGACATCAGGTGAGTATCAGATGTAGCACAAGTCATCCTGTACACCATGTTGCATACCAGAACAAGCAGCTCTGAGACTTTTCTCTTCCCCTCAGCAGATGTGGCCACGTTACACATCTGAAGTGAAACTGTGATAGAACAGAAACAGTTCATTTCGGGCAATGAATTCCCGTTCAAGATGTTACATACCCACTCCCTTCTACAAGTTCTAGAAATTTGGTATATAAGTGCAGATCCTTTTATACGTGGTGCCTTAATACTTACACACAGCAGTACAGTGATTGCTTTTACTCTGTGATGAACAGTCGTCACACAAAAATGTCATATAATTTATTGTCTGAAGTTTTCTACATGGTTGCAGCTGCACTTCTAAGCGGACTATCGCTGTTACTCTATAATGACCACCCATTTTGGGTCCACATGTCTATACTTCAGCACCTACCTTCAGCTCAGGAGATAATAGTCATTTATGGCATTCACTTGCCTAAAGTTTTTGGAGTTACTACCCAACCCAAAAACATACGATTTGTAATTGCTATAATTGTTAGTAATCAAATGATGTAAATACTGATGTAATGGTTTCCGTACATCATACCCAACCACCAATAGAAATATCAGAACTTAACTTCCAGTATTTGTATATAAAGGGCGATCAGAAAAGAGGTTCAATACTTGCAGAGGGTGTAGTATGCACCAAGAAAAGAAAAAAATGTTCCCAGAAACATTTATCTTTAGCGTCAAGGTCTGTGTGTGTTTACGTAGAGCATATCTTGCCCACCATATACTTTTACTCAAGACAAATGAGGAAACAGCATACGTACTAGACATTTTTGCAACACAGTGTGTTTGCATTCGAATCAAGCATCCACCCAACGCCAGAACATTTACAGTATTCCACAGCATACTGCAGTATGTAATGTATTGGTCACGTACGTTATTTTCATCTGGTGTACCCATAGGGCTCGTATGGTGCGCTGTTTGCTGTGACAGGGCAGTACATTCCTGTAATTTGTTTGCTTGTCTGTCACTGTATGTACAGTATCCAAAGGAGGCCTGGCCTACTACTCCACGTAGGAGATGGCACATATGGTCTTCTCTTTCTGGCAGGCAGATGGAAACAGTTTATGGGCATGTAACCTTTATGTTACAAAATACGAATGACATCGTATACCATTTATAAAAATGTTTATTACCCTGAAATTATAATGAAATTCAGACCTTCAGCTGCTATTGGCGTTGATAAATATCAACGGGGACAGTTGAAAAATGTGTGCCCGCGACTGGCATTCAAAGCCGGGACTTCCTGCTTACATCGCAGATGCTCTAACCGACTGAGCCACCCAGTACACTGGTGATAGTGCGACTGCAGGGACTTATCTCTGCCATGCTCCCTGTGAGACCCACATTCCCAACTTGTCCACAAACTACTGTGTCCTTCGCAGCGCAGTCGGTTAGAGCGTCTGTAATCAGGAGGTCCTGGGTTCAAATCCTGGTTTGGGCACACATTTTTCAACTGTCTCCATTGATATTTCTCAACGCCTGTAAGCAGCTAAAGGTCTGGATATCATTATAATTTCAATCTTAGAGAGGTGCAAGATTGCCAATGGTATCTGTACAGATAACAACTTCATATGTTGATTACCCTGTTCCAGCGGCAATCGAAAATGTGATCCTTTGTGTGAGGACAGTGGCAGACGTCCAACAACCCAAACTTGATTAGGAGCAATGGATATTAGAATGTGTGGAAAATAATGCTGAAACGATGGAGAATAAAGCTGCAACGAGTGTCTGAAGAATGGCTGCAGCAGAAGGTGTTGCAAGACATTCGTCCCTGAGTCCAGGATTTGCTGCCATCCGATCAGCTTGCTGGATTGCAGTTCTGCCATTGGTTTTGACAAAGGTGCTCCTATGTACTGTAGTTCACAGCAAACGTGTTGTTAACTAATGGACTGGGCTTCAGAAGTGATGATATCAAATTGCCATAATACACACACATATAGGCCAATGTATACCCATGTGAGCTTGAAGAGAGGTGACACGACCACATATTTAGTATGAACATTTAGGCAAACAACCATGGGAGCAGTGTGCTAGGTCCGTACGTTCTACACCACACAGTGAATTGTGATAGAAATCCTCACTTTCCTTGGAATCAATTACATGTGTTGCTGGAGAATGTTGGAACACGCATTAGGTGAGGCGATACCTAACATCGATCTTTGAGAAGTGATGGATTGGTTGTGGAGGACCAATACCTTTGCCTGCCGGTCTTCTTGACCTTAATGTTGTGGGCTTTTGGCTTTGGAGACATGTAAGGACCTAGCCTAATGCAGTCCCATAAATGATGTCGATACAGTAAGAGAATGCTTGTTCAATGCCTGTGACACAATCTGGCAACAATCAGAAGTGTACCAACGAAAGCATGATGCACATCTTGTGGAGACTAGCGCAGAGACATGGTGACTCGAAAGATACGAGCTTCACAACCTACGTTCATAGGAATTTTTTTCTTCCCTTGTTTCATACACTAGATCCTCTACAAATATTGTGATATATATATATATATATATATATATATATATATATATATATATATATATACATGCAGGGTGGTCCATTGATAGTGACCAGGCCAAATATCTCACGAAATAAGCATCAAACGAAAAAACTACAAAGAACGAAACTCATCTAGCTTGTAGGGGGAAACCAGATAGCGTTGTGGTTGGCCCACTAGATGGTTCTGCCATAGGTCAAACGGATATCAACTGCGTTTTTTAAGTAGGAACCCCCATTTTTATTACATATTCGTGTAGTATGTAATAAATACGAGTGTTTTAGTTATACCACTGTTTTCGCTTTGTGATAGATGGCGCTGTATTAGTCACAAACGTATAAGTACGTGGTATCACGTAACATTCCACCAGTGTGGACGGTATTTGCTTCTTGATACATTACCCATGTTAAAATAGACCGTTTACCAATTGCGGGAAAGGTCGATATCGTGTTGATGTATGGCTATTGTGATCAAAATTCGCAACGGGCGTGTAACATGTATGCTGCTCGGTATCCTGGATGACATTAACCAAGTGTCCGGACCGTTCGCCGGATAGTTACGTTATTTAAGGAAACAGGAAGTGTTCAGCCAAATGTGACACGTCAACCACTACCTGCAACAAATGATGATGCCTAGGTAGGTGATTTAGCTGATGTCGCGGCTAATCCGCACATCAGTAGCAGAGAAATTGCTCGAGAAACGGGAATATCAAAGACGTCGGTGTTGAGAATGCTACATCAACATAGATTGCACCTGTACCATATTTATATGCACCAGGAATTGCATGGCGATGACTTTGAACGTCGTGTACAGTTCTGCCACTGGGTACAAGAGAAATTATGGGACAATGACAGATTTTTTGCACGCGTTCTATTTGGCGACGAAGCGTCATTCACCAACAGCGGTAAAGTAAAGCGGCATAATATGCACTATTGGGCAGCGGAAAATCCACGATGGCTGCGACAAGTGGAATATCCGCGACCTTGGCGGGTTAATGTATGGTGCGGCATTATGGGTGGCCCCCATTTTATCGATGACAATCTACATGGTGTAATGTATGCTGATTTCCTACGTAATGTTCTACCAATGTTACTACAAAAAGTTTCACTGCATGACAGATTGGCGATGTACTTCCAACATGATGGATGTCCGGCACATAGGTCGCGTGCGGTTGAAGCGATATTGAATAGCATATTTCATGACAGGTGGATTGGTCGTCGAAGCACCATATCATGGCCCGCACGTTCACCGGATCTGACGTCCCCGGATTTCTTTCTGTGGGGAAAGTTGAAGCATATTTGCTATCGTTATCCACCGACAACGCCTGACAACATCTGTTAGCGCATCGTCAATGCATCTGCGAACATTACGGAACGCGAACTACTCGCTGTTGAGAGGAATGTCGTTACACATATTGCCAAATTCATTGAGGTTGACAGAAATAATTAATGTGGTATTTACAGGTAATCACGATGTAACAGCACGCGTTCTCAGAAATGATAAGTTCACAAAGGTACATGTATCACATTGGAACACCCGAAGTAAAATGTTCAAACGTAACTACGCTCTGTATTTTAATTTAGAAAACTTACCTGTTACCAACTGTTCGTCTAAAATTGTGACTATTACAGCGCCATCTATCACAAAGAGAAAAAAGTGGTCCAACTAAAACATTCATATTTCTTTACATACTACACGAATACGTAACAAAAAATGGGGGCTCCTATTTACAAAACGCAGTTGATATCCGTTTGACCTATGGCAGCGCCATCTAGCGGGCCAACCATAGAGCCATCTGCTTTCCCCCTTCAAGCTAGGCAGGTTTCCGTCTTTGTAGTTTTTTCGTTTGAAGCTTATTTCATGAGATATTTGGCCCAGTCACGATATATATATATATATATATATATATATATATATATATATATATATAGAGAGAGAGAGAGAGAGAGAGAGAGAGAGAGAGAAAGAGAGAGAGAGACAGAGAGAGAGGGAGAATTTTCTGGATTTTGAAGGTGCTAATCACTCTGAATCTTGTCTAGCTAGGCAATTTTGGCTATCTTATATTCTGTTATTTGTAAACTGATGTGAAGAATTTTTTCACTCTAGGCGAGCTGAATTGGGTCTGAATTGACGAACATAATACAAGTATGGTATGTCAGAGGAGTGAGTGCAGAAAAAGGATTGCACACTGTAGAAGGCATTCCTGTAGCCAAGCAACCAAACAACTACGCTCGTTTGACTGAGAGGCTGGCAAGTGTGTGGCACAAAGACGTTGCCGTATGCTACTGAAATAATAGGAATATCTGTAAAGGAATTTGGGAGAATATGATTGCACTTACAGTATCTTCAATTAATGGGGTTCATAAGTGGTTTTGGGTTTGTCGAAATTGACTACTGTATGCAACTGATAAGGAACAATGAGTTGTGTAGAACTGCTGGAGGGGATCTCACATGGTACAGTTCTGAAATCACATATCGTGGACTGATGGACTGATGTGAAATCAGGAGGTATCAGTGATGTACATATTATGGGCAGCGTCATGGGAATAAAAATGTGAAGTCCTCACTGACTGTTTATAAGCTGATGCTGTGTGTGTCTACCCTGCTTCTCGAGAATCACCTCATATGGAACTGTGTTGTGGCAACAGAAGAGGAATGTGAGTGTGGTTCATTTGAGAACCTCTGATGTTGTGCTGCTTAGAAAGACACTTATGTCTGTACTGTAAACGCACAGAACTAAAAGTGAATATCGAGCAGAAGGAAAGTATGTAAAGGTTTTTTTTATTTTATATTAGTGACATTTTGTGAACAGTGACTAAAAGATTCACAGAAATAGATACACCGCAATACATCACAATGAGACTGCCACGCCAGAAGAAGAAAGTGAATGACCGTTACACAACATTTGCTTGCAAACATCAGTCCAGCTTCAAAAGTGGCATCGCTTCTTACTACGTTTTCTCTTCTTCCACAGGATGACCATAGCATTTACGAAAAGACTATGTAATATCAGTATGACCTTACTGTAAAGTTGTTGTTGTAGTGCCATTTAGCCTGAAGAGGAGGTTTAACCCTCCAAACATGTCGCTAAATAAATAAGTAATACAATAGTTGACAAAGTTTGTGACTGGTAGAGGTAATTAAAAAAAATTTACATTTGTCTTGAGACAGTCATGGTCGAAAAATAATCAAGAAGAAAAGTAACTGGTGTGGCAATCTCAACATGATGCCTGAAATGATTCAAATGGCTCTAAGCACTATGGGACTTAGCATGTAAGGTCATCAGTCCCCTAGATTTGGAACTACTTAAACCTAACTAACCTAAGGATTTCACACACATCCATGCCCGAGGCAGGATTCGAACCTTCGACCTCAGCAGCAGCGCAGTTCCGGACTGAAGCGCCTAGAACCGCTCGGCCACAACGGCCGGCATGTTGCCTGAAATCGGGCAGTTTTATGATCAGTATTCAGAAACTGTCAATTCATGTAAATAACTGCTCTGAACATAAATCCTTTAAAGACAGTATTTCAAAGTTAAATTGTTTGAGGAAACACCACTGCGATGTATTAATCGATTCCTTTTCAAAGGGCACTAACATGAGTTTTTGCTTGTACTCATCTTAAAATATTGATGTAATACAGCATCGTGTCAGCCATGGCCCCTTTGCGAGGTGTGTTGTCCATTCCTGTAAGTGTTGCTGTCAGAAAATGGCATTCACCAATAGCTAAGAATCCACTATGGCTCTTCTGAATGTTCATCAAACGATCTCAAACATTACCCAACCGACAATATCGCCGATGACACAGTGATGTAGTGATTTGAAGAGTCAAATATTTCCATCCTCAGAGGAGAAGACTGATTAAATGAAGGAATGGTCTACTGCTTTGTCTACATTCTAATGAAAGTACAACTGATACAGTCATCGCAAAACTCAAGAAAAATGAAATAAAGTATACAATTGATAGTGTCCATCTTAATGTTCTAATAGCCGATCAGAAGTCATTATCACACCAATATCTCGTTATGACACAGAAAGTGATAACTTTGGTGACATGTTCCAATTCGCTTGGGGTTTTTGACCTTTGATTTTTCCTTAAAACTGGCCTAAATGGGAAGCACATTTCCAGTAAATCCAGGGAATAAGTGAAATCCAACCTTGAACCCCGCGATTGTCACTAGTAGAATATCGCAAATGTTAAAAGCATATATCCAGTCCAGTTAAAGATTGTAGTGTCACACGTATCTTAATAACGACAAAGACATATTTTTATAGCCTTCAACCTAATTCTTTCTGAAGCTGAGTGGCAGCAGGTACATTGAATTTAAGACATCTTAAGATTTCTGGTGCCATACAGTATATTATAAATAATGTGAAATGCTTTATGCATTCCAGAGTATAGTTACTGAATTGGGGGCACAGTATTAAGCACACGCTGCCAATGGTTATCACTGACTCTGCTCAGTCGTCCGGGACCACAACTACAAACGAGTATTGTATGAATAGTTTGATCTAGAATCCGAATCTTGTAGGTCGTGATATAAGGCTGTGTAGTTGAATTAGAAGCACGAGTTACACCATTTCGACAATGTGCAGTTCACAACTGTCTCACTGATTACAACAAGAGATTAATAAATGGTCGTCATACTACATAGTGAGCTAACCCAAAATTGTTCATCTCACTTGATAACTAACGCTTCTCTTGAATCATTTTATGCTAATATTTATGTGACCTGAAACCGCGTGACCGCTACGGTCGCAGGTTCAAATCCTGCCTCGGGCATGGATGTGTGTGACGTCATTAGGTTAGTTAGGTTTAAGTAGTTCTAAGTTCTAGGGGACTGATGACCTCAGCAGTTAAGTCCCATAGTGCTCAGAGCCATTTGAATCATTTAGGACACAACTGCAAGATGCTGAGCTCTGTCCCAACCACTAAATTTAATATGCCTTTACACTAATAGAAGACAATGTATTTCAGACAAGTTACTCAGTTTACCACGATACAATTTTAGATTGTTCTGTAGAATGGAATGGTACAATGAAAATTTTTAACCCAAAATTAATCAAAATATTATGTAACAAAATGTGGAATGGATAACTTTCTGTAGAAAAGAAAACCATGTGTTTTATCATACATATCTGAAAAGCACAATATACAGGGTGGTTCATTGATAATGACCAGGCCAAATATCTCACGAAATAAGCATCAAACGAAAAAACTACAAAGAACGAAACTCCTCTAGCTTGAAGGGGGAAACCAGATGGCGCTATGGTTGGAACGCTATATGGACCGTTTATCAATTGCGGAAAGGTCGATATAGTTTTGATGTATGGCTGTTGTGATCAAAATGCCCAACAGGCGTGTGCTATATATGCTGCTCGGTATCCTGGACGACATCATCCAAGTGTCCGGACCGATCGCCGGATAGTTACCTTATTTAAGGAAACAGATAGTGTTTTAGGTGCTGTCGCGGCTAATCCGCACATCAGTAGCAGATAAATTGCTCGAGAAACGGGAATCTCAAAAACGCCGGTGTTGAGAATGCTACATCATCATCGATTGCACCTGTACCATATTTCTATGCACCAGGAATTGCATGGCGAAGACTTTGAACGTCGTGTACAGTTCTGCCTCTGGGCACAAGAGAAATTATGGAACGATGACAGATGTTTTGCACGCGTTCTACTTAGCCACGAAGCGTCATTCACCAACAGCGGTAACGTAAAGCGGCATAATATGCACTATTGGGCAACGGAAAGTCCACGATGGCTGCGACAAGTGGAACATCAGTGACCTTGGCGGTTTAATGTATGGTGCGGCATTATGGGAGGAAGGATAATTGGCCCTCATTTTATCGATGACAATCTAAATCGTGCAATGTATGCTGTTTTCCTAACGATGTTCTACCGATGTTACTACAAGATGTTTCACTGCATGACAGATTGGCGATGTACTTCCAACATGATGGATGTCCGGCACATAGCTCGGGTGCGGTTGAAGCGGTATTGAATAGCATATTTCATGACAGGTGGATTGGTCGTCGAAGCACCATACCATGTCCAGCAAGTTCACCGCATCTGACGTCCCCGAATTTCTTTCTGTGGGGAAAGTTGAAGGATATTGGCTATCGTGATCCACCGACAGCACCTGACAACATGTGTCAGCGCATTGTCAATGCATGGTTTTCCCGTTCAAGCTAGACAGGTAGATTTTTCGTTTGACGCTTATTTCGTGACATATTTGGCTCCGATCACGATCAATGGACCACCCTATATTGTAGAGGAAACATTTATAACACTGCTTTTACTCATTCAGAACCACCTGCTGCGTCAGACACCTCACACAGATGTATTCAGCCTTTCCTAAACATGGTCCACAAACATACTTGACACACATTATACATAAAGGCTTGCTTCTATTGTTGCCTACACCAACCAATTTGACCAGTCTTCCGAATGCTGCGATGTTGTGATGCTGTATGAGGAAGAGTATTTTGTACCTTTGTGTCCTTATATGCTGAAGCTAACCCATCTGCCAATTTGTATATAAACTAACGTCTGCTTAATTTTTCTCCTGTTACTTCCTTACAGAGTAGCCAAACATTTATAGCTGCTAAGCCCAAGGCATTGAACAAAACGTGCGTGGGCCATCTGCGGCATCCATGCTTCACCGAGCAAATCCGAGCCATTTGATCGTTTACGTCAACGCCATACTTAGTGCTACTGCAATAGACCACTGACTCTTTTTAAGATGTCGTTCATCGATAGTTACTGTGTCAAGCATTGAACTCAAAATAAGCACATTTTTGTGCTTTTTCTCCTGATAGCATGTTAGAGTTATGTCACCTAACTTAAAAAAAATAGTTATGTGCAAAGGTGCCACAGCAGATTTTGCTGATCGAGGTAATTCCCTTCTAGACTTCTTCACTGTGCCTACAATGCTTGTACTCTTACGTTTCTAAATTTCTGCAAGACATTTCGTTGTAAAAAGTTGTCGCAGGCTATGTTTCTTCCTGCGGAAACAGAGGGCTGTACGTTGCAACATGCCCTGCAGGGGGAACACCTGTGGGACGCTTCTCATCTTTGCCGAGGTGAGGAAACCCATTCACCAGATTCTTAGAGTTCGTATCAACTGCTAGCCAAAACCATATTCCTAATGGGTCTGCTTTGTTGCTCATGTATTGAATGAAGGAGCATCTAGCCTTGCATGGAAACAGTTGCTCATCCACAGTGATATTTTCACCTGGAATATAACACACCAAGGAATTGGCAATGAAAGGATTCCACGCAGGGGTAGCAGGTGCAAAACCATATGTCTTTAGTCTATGTGACGTGTGCTCTTTTCGTCAAATCGCATAAACCAAAATATTTCGGTGAACTTATTTCTGTTCTTTGTGTTCCGAAAAAATGCTAGCCTCCCAATGTATTCGACCATAACAGCTTCAACGGAAAGTTATTTTTTATATATACGCCTCGTAAATACATAAGTGATATTGCAGCTTCAATTGAATCGACGCTAATGGTCTGATCATCATGTAGCTGTCCGCCCCCGGTAGCTTAGTGGAAGCCAGCACGGTAGCTCAGTGTGTTCGGTCAGAGGGCCAGCTGCCCTCTCTAATAAAAAAACTGAGTTAATGGATCAACAACGAACTGAAACGGGTGTCTTTCGACGTCCGCCTAGAGCAGATAAAACGAACGAAAACTAACAAAATGAGAAAAAAAAAGTGGTCAGCGCGACAGACTGTCAATCCTAAGGGGCCGGGTTCGATTCCCGGCTGGGTCGGAGATTTTCTCCTTCAGGGACTGGGTGTTGTGTTGTCCTAATCATCATCATTTCATCCCCATCGACGACCAAGTCGCCGAAGATGCGTTAAATCGGAAGACTTGCACCAGGCGAGCGGTCTACCCGACTGGAGGCCCTCGTCACACGCCATTATTACTATTATCATGTAGCTCTTGGTTTGCTCTGTTATCTTTACATTTCTTTATATTTTGTAGCACTGTGTCATCAATTAGCAGTCTCCATGCACTACAATATACACTCTTCCTGACAATCTTCTTCGCATAGCCGGTAGGTCCCGGTGCTACCTTCAAGTTGTTCTACTGTAGATGTCTTCCAGGAACAGCTTTCATATGTGTAACAGTCCCTGTTGTTGCGTCATTAGCTGTCTCACTACTCCCAATGGAAGGATTTCCTTCCATCTGAATTTTTCTTTTCACTCTGCCACGGACGCGTCTAGTGCTGTTAGCTGGAGGTAAGCGCACAGTGTTATTTGATGTACCGAAATATACAGTATATAATAGAATAATTCGGTCACTACAAAAACGATAAATTTCAAATCGTAATACAGAAAAATAGAACACATTTATAACGCTTGCTGAAATATCAGTTGCGATAAAATATGAAATTATAGTAGAACGGCCGGCCGCGGTGGCCGTGCGGTTCTGGCGCTGCAGTCCGGAACCGCGGGACTGCTACGGTCGCAGGTTCGAATCCTGCCTCGGGCATGGATGTGTGTGATGTCGTTAGGTTAGTTAGGTTTAAGTAGTTCTAAGTTCTAGGGGACTTACGACCTCAGATATTGAGTCCCATAGTGCTCAGAGCCATTTGAACCATTTGATATAGTAGAACGGCTATATAAACGTACCTGCTATAGGTAAAGCAACCCTGGTTTGCAGCTTCTCGGCTTGCTCTTGTCCGGTAGTTGCAACAGCACTGTCTCAAGAGTCACTGATTTCATTGATGGGAGGGTTATATTCCACATCATCAACAGCGCTTGCAGCGTCGTCTTCTCGTAATTCACCGGCCTCACAAACATCATGAGGATCTTCTCCTTCGTATTCCTCATCTGACATTGAGATCAAACATTTTAAAATTTGTTCATCAGACAAACCGTCTCCGTGAACCGCCATTACGAAACAACTGATATGTCAACCACACAAACTGCGCCACATGAGCAACAAAGCTTCGTTGCTCATCGACAATGGATCTGCAGAACACAATAATCAAATTAGGACGATAAAAAACAATACTTTAGGACATGTCCGAGAGCTATTGTTTGGGACACTTTTCAGAATGGTCCTTCTGGGTAAATTCTTTGCAGACGTCTACCTAATAAATATCTATGAAAAGTCATAGAAAATGGGACCAGTAAGGAATCCATTTATGAAAAATAAGTCTATAGAAGTAGAATACCCAACAAAATGACTGTGTTAGTAATCATTAAATCTTTTCCAGATATATAAACAATTACTGTTGTACTATTATAGTGTCTAGACTGGGTAACTAGTGAGGAAGTACTAAATTGGATCAGGATCAAGAACCATCAGTTTGGTAATGGAGGAAAGTTGTCATGGTCTGGGGTATGTGATGGATACTGCAGTGGGAGACCAGGGGTTGGCTACAGGAAACAGGCTCGACTCGATGTAGGTTTCAGAGCTATGCAGAAATCGAGGGACCTACAGAGGGTAGAGTAGTGTGGAGAACACCATCAGACTAGAGCTGGGACTGAAGCCCACAGCAGCAGCAGGGAGTGGTCCACGGCCAGAGGCCATCTGGTAAGGGGAGAGCAGCGAGCTGCTGCCCACCCAGCCCAGCACTGTAATGGCCTGACAGGTGGACCTGCCAGAGCGTGAAGTTTGCTTGGACTGATGTTCGCTGACAGTGCAGCCAAAATTACTTTTGGTGTTGATGTTTGGTTTTGGGGGCGCTCAAGTACATGGTCATCAGCACCCATACAAATTCCCAAATTTTACACAGTCCAATTCTTTTTTTCGCAGTCCAGTTTAGCCACTGTCACGAATGATGATGATGATAATGATTAAATGATGAGGACATCAGGAACACCCAGACCCCATGTAGAGCAAGTCCTCAACTGGGCTGGGAATCGAACCCTGTACCCCATGATCCAGAGGCAGCAATGCTACCCAGTAGACCACTAGCTGTGGACATTACTTTTTAATTGTTGAGAAGAGGGGGGAAATATGCCTCCTGCTTTAGTAGCAAGATTGAGCTTATTGTTTCTGAGAGAATTTGTTGCGCAGAAAGGGCCATTGTGTAACCTGCTTGTCACACTGCAGATCAAGGGAACAACCTAGAGCAGTGTATCACGACGGGAGGAAAGATGAACAGCTGTTCATGTTCCAGAAACATAAGAAAAATTTTCAGAGATGTTAGATTAGTTGCCGACATTTTTAACATGCAAATGTCAGAGTAAATGTCAGTACTAGCTTTGTGTTCCTAAATATCTGCGCCTTCTATTCCAAGTGTCAGCACGTGAGATATGAGAGTCTGTTTCCATTGAAGAACCACAACTTTAGTAACGGCCAGCTTTGAGAAGCCTTATCGGAAAAAAACTCTGGGAGATTCATACCTTGAACTAACATATTTAAATTTGCTTTAAAATCGACGTCTTCTGTCTGTTTGACTTTTTACAATATGGAAAGCTAAAAAGGCTGTTATGGATTACTTTCAAGCAAATGGCAACAATACCAACAACATAACTATCAAACTATAACCTAAAGCTTTTTTTTTCGTGTACGATGAGATTTACAAAGAAAGTTTAAGAAACCTCCAAAAGTGTAAAAACACTGTTAAGGATATTTACAAAATGGTTCTGAACAATTTGTTTCATATTTGTCGGCACTATAGCCTTAATAGTTTACAAACAGATGAAATTAAAATGCAGCGAGAAAGAGCAGCAGCACACGAGGGATCGGCAGAGCAGGGAGTCACAGCGGCAGCTTTAGAAATGAGTGCCTATTGTTCAGTAATAACTTGGTGACAGTACTTGTTACTATATTTAAAGCTTAGACATAGCTATTTTTCAAGGTTTTTGCTTAAATTAGCTAGCAAATCTAGGTCGTATGTGTCTAATAACCTTACACTAGTCTACCATTTAGCATACATTGCTCTGCTAGGACGCTCAACATTTCTACATCAACACCGGTGAGTATTGGAACAACAGTGTTACTGGGGCAAAGTACCGTTATCCAAGATGGGGGCGATGACGTAATCCAAGATGGTGGTGATGATGTCAACCAAGAAGTCGGATTTTGACGGGAAGTCTGAATTTTACAGGAATGTGCCACGATCCCCTCCCTCAGAAAAATGGTACTGCGTCACACCTAGGAAAATGGCGGGAAAATGGACTTGTCTTTATTACGTAACCAATTTCCAGCTTGTGTGTTCGCCACCAGGTCTGGTCTCCAACTGACTTAGTTCATATCGTCTGCACCAGAGATCGCCACTGTGATGTCAGATCATGACGCAAGTACCGTTTTTCAAGATGGCTACACCCAGTGTATCCACCACGTGGCTTGGTATACAGAGGACGCTGTCTTGAAGTCAGCTGATGACGCGAGTACCGTTATCCAAGATGGCGACCATTTATTTTTCTCCACTCAGATGACTGGAGTTGGTGGTGCACATTCAGCCTTTTCTGCACTGTCGTCGTCAGACCATTGTCATGTGTTCGATCATCGAGATGAATGTCAATGATGGAGCCGCTTTCAATAGCTGCATTACATGCAGACATTCGAGGGAGGCCTGTAACCACAGTTCACTACGTCACATATGGAAGAGTATGATAATGGAGGAGTGTAGGAGGAATAAGTACAAGAATTCTGTTCAGCAGATTTCAGCAATGCAGAGCGATGGACCCAGGATGCATATCATAACCAGCACATGCTCATGCGCATGCACAAACAGCCGAAATATTCATATATGTAAGAAAAAGGGTTCGCTACGCTTTCAACTGCTTTTCAAGGTCACCCAACCGCTCACTTCCACATCCGAAATACAGGCACATAGATCGATGTATATGTAGGAAATGTCTTATGATTTTGGGTAGGTTAGCGAGTAAGACACGTAAATATCCTCTTACAAAATTTTTATTAAGTTTTAACATGTACACACAGGAAACATCTCTTTCTTTAATTTTGTTAGGTGTAGCTTTAATAAAGTACAAATAATTTTTAACTTATAGCTTAAATCCACACCTGAATCATCTTT
Organism: Schistocerca piceifrons; assembly: GCF_021461385.2. NCBI lineage: Eukaryota > Metazoa > Arthropoda > Insecta > Orthoptera > Acrididae > Schistocerca > Schistocerca piceifrons. The sequence continues at coordinate 138,008,891 of NC_060148.1, read as the reverse complement.
CTCTGACCACTAATTTGACAAATACAGAGAAGATATATTCTCGAATTCTAATACATATCTAATTCTCTTCCTGTAAAATACTTGTTTTATGGCTTTAACTATCAGCTCTGTTCCTTCCTGCAGTTCTTCTAGGCGAGAGCATTCGGTGATTTTAATTTTTCCTTGTATATCCTCCATGTCGCTGCTGTTAAAGCGTTCCACGTCCTTCTGTGTGTATGTCGGCAGCTCTTCTGCTCCACATTCTTGCGGGACTTCTGTATAGAACTTTAAGTTTACAATTTTTGCAAACGAGTGCCCATTAAATATAGTTGTTCCAACAGTTCTAAACTTGGCAAATGGCTGTTCCGTTGCTAGGTGGACAACATTCAACTCGCCACGCTTAGATAGAATGTAACTATCCTTTTTAAGCCGATCCAAATGGGAATAGAGATTAATAAACACATATTTCGTGTATCCCTTAGTATAGTAAACGTTCTCAATTCCAGCGATGTCGCCCAGCACTCCAACACGTGACCAGTTTCTATGGCTGTTTACTGTAAATGCCAATATTTTGTATTCCCCTTTCGTAGTCAGATTTTTCCGTACAGAATGTTTAAATCGATATGTAAACCTGGCCTGCACATCGGCAATAGCTTCTTTCTTTTCCAATTGCAGCTTATATTCTTGCTTTATAGCAGTTGTCTTCTCCATACGCTCCAGTCTCCTTTTCTTTACTTCGAGTTCCTCCATTTCCAGTTTTCGTTTCCGTACACTTAATACAATAACTGCACTTAATGGAGTAATTTATTTAATCTGGAATGGCTTAAGTCTGTTTGATACATTGGTCCTTTTTCTTAAGACGTGGGGTATAACATTATCTGTAGGAACCAGTCCCAATTCAGCGATATCGATTTAGGACGGTATTGTGGAGAACAGGATTCTAGACTGAGAAAAATTAGTTTCTCCTGCTCTAACATAACACTTCTGAGTAGTACTAATATTGTCTTTGTTGGAGTCAGAGTTAAGAATCTCCACGTAGTTTACAGGTAGATAATTAAAACTGTTTGCAGACAGAGCATAATTTATCAGCCTTTCTGGGCCTTGAGGGTCTGGCAGACGTACTTGCACACCTGTCAAACTTCGGGTGTTCTCATTACCCCAGTAGACAAATTGTAGAACGTCGTTAAACACCGCACAGCAACTGTTCTGCAAATTGTTAGTTAGCTGACACCACATGGATGCAATTGGCATAGAGTAAAGTGGGGTGCATCATAGTGTCCAATACACTTAAACAACTTAGCACTGGGTGGAACACACTACCCTTAGCCAAAGAAGACGTAAAAGTTTCCTGTAGTCGCGTGTCTGGACACTTTACAACATCTATAAGATGGGTACTTATATCTTTGTTTACTCCTGGACTTGTGACTTGACATATAAATTTGTGATATACCTTTACCCTACAATTGGAGCTCATCCACGTTGAACAGTCTCTTCCTGCTGTTATATCGTTGTCCACAATCACATTGCTGCTTCCCTGATGGTCTCCTTCCATGCAGAAGTAGAGGGTTGATATTAGGTAGTCGCACATCTCCATTTCATTAAAAATTCCGGCAAAGTCTAGCGTTATGTCTAAATCTTGAGAAAGGACTGGCATTCACGCACTATCTGACGTTAAATTTTCTGACAGAATTGCCCACACAAATTCCTCATTCAGTTGTACACTTCCCGCAAGCAGTAGTTGGGCAGACTAATGCCTGAGGCAATGGAGACGCTGTCGGCAGGGGCGGCTGTCTGGCCAGGGCTGCTGTGCAGCTGGTAGCAGGGCAGTCCCTGCAGACGCGTTGTAGACGTGATGCCTGACAGAGGAAAATGCACTGAAGATGGGCAGAAGCAAAGTGTGGGAAAAAGGGAAAAATTTCTTTAACTTTCTGTAATGTGATAGTGCAGGTCAATGTTACGTGATATATGGTAATACGTCTTGTAAGTGGAGTGTCACAGCTGTGTGTTGTATTTGTGATTATATGTCATTCTACAATTCTTTCTTCTTTAAGATAAACTGCTAACTTTTCAAATGATTAGCACATAACTTCGTTTGATTATTGCTACAGATGGCACACTGCAGTTATACAGATTAATCACTGAGTTACACACATACATGAGTCAATTAGTTCCAGTGTTAAGTCAAGTGCCGGCACTCCAGTCGGGAATGTTAGAGCAGAGAGGGCTGTGCAGAAGACGTCTGCAAATATCACGCTGACTGACACCGAAGATGACAACGCGACAACAGCGGCATCTGGGCGAAGAGAACATAAGGGTAGGTCCCGACTAGTCGCGGCCACAGCGTCAAGATTAGGCACTTCAAGACCACCGACTTAGGAATTGTATATACTGAAGAGATTTTTTTGTTTGCGTGTTGCCCTGTCCTTGCAATAATTCTGTGTTATTGTCAAAGTTAAGTATTGGCATTGGTTCATTTCGTAGTAAAACACTTTAATACTATTTGCTTGAACTGCTGTCTAGCGATCCGAGAAGGAGGTTCCCTAGGCACAATATATTGGGCATCTAGGCATGATACAACATTGGCGATGAGTATTAAGAGGAACTCAGTCCCTGACGACCACGGATTTCGTTTTCTATTTTACTGGCGCTTTAATTTTGCGTTGGCTTTTCTTTGCAAGGGTGTGTTAACTTGCTTTAACCCTGTGGCGCATAGCGTCCTCTACAGTGGACAGCTGTTAATGGTCGCTTCTCCTGCATTTTCAATCAGTCCTGAGGCTGCTAATGCACACGGTTCAGTGCATTCGGCAGTCCCTACCGGTGTTGTGTCCTGCGTGCATTTGCAACCGCATGACTGATTGAAAATTCCAGAAAATTGACCATTATAAGTTGTCCACTGCAGTGAAATTCACGCACCACAGGGTTAATAGTATCTCTCATATTGTTTTCGCTAATCAGTGTTTCCAGGTGGGCGTTGCGGAGATTTTCTTTGCTTCTGTACTTATTTTTATTGCCTGCCTTATCTGTTTATTGCAGTTCTCTCTTCCAAATCGTACAACCCACTTCTCCCACCCCTTGGTCCAGCGGCACAGCTGCTAGCGATATATGAAACGCAGCTGACACAGATGTTTCAGTTTCAGAGTCAGCAAATCGCAATTCTACTGAGTACAGTACAGCAGCTACTCACCGCTCAAGCCACAAATGAAGCGCAAAATACCACACCTCTAGCTGCGAGTGCCATACTGCCTTTTAGACAGTTTAATTAACAACAAGACGAATGGCTAGATGGCTTGCAACAGTCTGAAGCCCACATAATTGGTCACAACATACCAGGTACTGTGGAACTTCATTATTTCTTATCAACAGTAGGAAGTGCTGTGTTTTGTCTCATTCAGAGATTATTCCCTACCGTAACTCTGAGTGAACTTTCCTGTGATAAGGTTGTAGATTCACCAGTTAACTATTAAGACCAACAAGTAAATCTGGTAGCAGCTACATATCAATTCTTTCATTGCAAGAAACGGTCAGAACAAACTTACCGTGAGTGGGTAACAGATTTGCATGGTGTGACGAGGAAATGCTAATTCAAAAGTGGTTGTGGTGCTTTGTATTCAGATGTTATGTCACGTGATGCGATCGTGTACAATGTAACTGATGTCACACCTAGAGAACAGACTTTGAAACTGTCTGATCCATTATTTCAGCAACTAGTGCAAATACTAGATCATTACAATTCGCGTGCCATGTCAGCTGATAAATTTAAGCAGCCGCCAATCCGTCAGGTTGAGTCCCTTGCTCGCGACCGGCCCATTAGGCAGCGGCCACTTGCGAGCGCCATGCCAAATAAACAGTTCTCTATGCAGCGTAACCAGCTCTCCACAGAGGCAAACAGAGTTAAGTCATGCCCTTGGTGCTATTCACAAACGCCAAGACTGCCAGTCTAGACAAGCACAGTGTTATGCTTGGGAAAGAAAGGTCAAGTACCATCCATATGTATGCAACAGAACAAACATAAACGAAATTGTAGTCACAAGGCCCATGTCATCAATGCAGTGTAGTCAAAGCCTGCTACAGGCATCAGCATAACTGGCAAGCAAACAGTTTCTTCAGTGCAGTTTCTTCAGTGTGCACAACAAGTTTGTGGGCAAACTTATTGTTCATTTGCACATTAGTGGAAAACATGTGAAATTTCAGTTGCACACAAGTGCCCCAGTAACTTCGCTGAATAGTAACTTTTAGGTTCCCCACACCTGTATAAACCTGGCATGTACCTGATGGTTTATAACAGACAAGACATTCCCGTTCTCAGAAAATGTACTTTCCCTGCCATGAATCGCTCACATTCGTGAACTTCACTGTGCTACAATCATGCGATTGTGAGAACTGATTTGGCCTTGATTCATTTCATTTGTTTGGCTTTCAAATTCAGTACAATGTGTTGGCAGTCAAAGCACTCAATGCTAAAGACAGTGTAGCTAGTTTGCTAAAAGAATTCCCTTAACTCTTTTCTGAACGTTTAGGCAAGGCTAACAGTTTAGTTCCACATATTGGTCTACTATGAATGACAATGGTCAATCGAAATTTTACCCGGCTAGTACTGTTCCTATTGCATTACTGGATAAAATAGCCGCTGGAAATAAAGAATTGCAAGCTAATGGAGCTATTGTTCCCACGCAAGCTAGTCAATGGGCAATTCCATTGGTTTTTCTTCCAAACTGTCAGGTCGCATACGCCTCTGCCTCGACTTCAAGTGCATGGTCAACCCACAAACTATGATTGATATTTACTCCTTACCTCGCGCAGAGGATCTCTTGGATGGATTAGGCGCTGGTCGCTATTATTCCAAAATTGATTTGTGCGATGCGTGTCTTCAAAAACGCTCGATGAAGAATCTCGAAAAGTGTGTATAGTGAATACTCATTAGGGCTTGTTTAAATATTTGCGTTTTCCTTATGGCAGTGCTTCCACACATGATGTTTTCCAATGTTATTAGGAACAGCTGACTGCTCAAGTGCCAAACTGTCCAAACTATTTAGACGATATTGTTGTAGCAAGTCGTACACCTGAAGAACACACTGCAAATTTGAGTGCTCTGTGTGTTATCTGATGCAGGACTTAAATGTAGACTGGACAAGTGCGATTTTTTTAAACTGAGTTACAGTATGTCATGTTTTAAACAGTCAAGGTTTACAACCTCTTCAGTAGCACTTGTTAGCCATACGAGACCTGCCAGTTCCTCGCAATGTTACAGAATTGCAGTCGGTTTTAGGGAAAATGAACTGTTATTTTCGGTTCATACAGAATGCTGCAGAAATTGGAGCTCTAGTCGACCGCTTGTGTCGCAAGGATGTCCTCTTTGTTTGAACAGATGAGTGCTAAGCAGCTTTTCGAGAACTTAAAGATGAGTTGCTCAGTGATCGATGCCCAGTTCACTTTGATCCTGTCAAATCAACTGTGTTTTCAGTCGACGCTTCCTTTTATGGACTTGGTGCAGTTCTTTCACGTAGATTTGGTAATAAAGATAGGCATGTTGTATTCGCATCAAAACTGTTATCCAAATCTCAGTGTAATTATTAACAAACAGAGAGAGGGGCACTGGCTATTCTGTATGGTATCACCAAATTCCATGACTTATTGTATGGCAGAAAATTCTACTTAGTAATGGATCACAAGCCATTGCAGTCTATGTTTCATCCGATGAAGCCAGTTCCTGTACAAACTGCACAAAAATTGCAAATATGGGCTTTGTTGTTGTCTCAATATCAGTACGAGATTGTGTATCGTATGACAGCTCAGAATGGTAGTATGGACGCGCTTTCGTCTCTTCCGGTTGGCCCTGATACATACTTTGACGCTTCTGCAGCACTTTGTTGTCACATCGGTGGTCAGGAATCTGAATTGCTTCAACTCTTTCCTCTGAACAATAGAAAAAATGCACAGGCCATGGGAGCTGATTCAGAATTGGACATTCTGCTAAACTACATTCGTACAATTTCGCCTCACTCATTTTATAGCATTAAGAACTCCGTAGTGCGCCAGTACTTTGCACGTCGGCATAGCCTCGCTAAAAAGCGAGGAGTGATTCTTATTCAAAACTACAGTCTACTGACACTGGGGTATTATTACGAAATAGTTTTCGCATCGACACTGTACTTGGCGTGGTATGGTCACGCAAATAGAACAGCTGACGTCACAGCGTCACGCATGTGAGGAAAATCGGTCCGCTCCGCCATAGAAATTCTCTTCTTTGCCTATGTCGCAATCACCATGGCATCGTGTGCACATATATTTTGTGGGATCCTTTTGGTTGCTTGTGGTATAGGCTTATAGCAAGTTTCCTTTTGATGTGTCAATGAGCTCGACGGCATCACGTAACACAATTCAGGCGTTGTTTTTGCCTCGAAGTTCGCATGCTGTCAAAGTTTCGGACAACGGCCCAAAGTTCACGTGAAATGAATTTGAAATATTTTGTGCACGCAATGGCATACAGCATGCAACTAGTGCACTGTGAAAGGTGGCTACACTGAGCCACAGCGCCAGAGATTGCGCCAAAGAGTATTATTCAGCCGCCTCCACTGTCAGTGTTTGTTGAGAAGTGGTAGTGGAGAGTTCTTTTCGAGAAGTCGCAGTAGGCAGTGCTTGTTGAGATGTAGCAGTAGCGAGTCGTTGTTGAGAAGTTCCCATGGAGAGTGCTTGTTCAGAACTTGTAGTATTGTTTTGATGGGCTAGACACCAGATGTTGTCGGATTGGGGATGCTGTATTGATCAGAGTGTGCTTTTCGTCAATATATATGAAGGTAAAAACATTCCTTTTTTTATTATTTCAATGTCTTAAACAATAATGCCTCTTGGACACAGGTTCAGTCAACAAAGCATCTGGCTCGTGTTCTTGTATTAGACTGTATTTCTGGTTTCTATGTGTAATTATAGTATTTGTTTATTTTTTTATTACTTCAGTATAAATGGTATTTAAAATATGTTGTCGTATTGAGGAAGAACCGTGCCAGATGTGTACGTTGAATTACACTTCCACACACAGAACAGCGACACTTGTGCCTTGTTGTTTCGTAGCTTTCATAGTTGCTGGGGACTTAATTAATTAATTGTGTTAACGGAAGTTTTCTTTCGTTCTTTGTTGTTATTGTATGCAGTCAGATTGCGGAGTAATACTAGTCAGGGCCAACCGATTACGAGACTGCGTAACCAGACAGACAGCGACGAAAATTAGAAGTATTTGCATTCATAATTTAATTAAGCCCCCATGCACGTGGCGACCGCTGCTTCGGATCGTCGCTTGGAATTATTCTGATTGTAAAAATAGCAGACAGTAGTATTGTTGTTGTAGTAATTTGTAGTTTAGTAATTGTCGTCTATATTTCATGTGTAGATTTGGTAATTGTCATTCTTCTAATGGTATTTTTTGCAGAATTCAATTTTTGTTGTCTTGTATACGGGGTTGACAATTTTGTACAATTATGAAGATTTCAATTGTTCGTTGATCGTGTTTGAGGGAAGCATTTCGTGTGAATGGTATTGTTGGTGATAAAGTGTCATATTGTGTTTATTTTTCGTATAGTGACGAGTTTTGTATGTTCTGTAAATGATTACGCGATCGATGAAAAAGGCAAAAATGATGGATAGTGAGAATGACGAAATTGTTAACATGGCGAACTCGCCAACAGAGGAAAACAGTATGATGAATATTGAAGTAGAAAACAATTTAATAAGCAGGGAAAATAGTCCAGGTCCAGTTCAAAACTTTTCACAATTACAGAATTTTCAGAATACAACATTAACGACAGAAGATTCTGGAATAGTATCGAACACAGATAGTTTTACAGCTAAGACGAACAAAGCTGGTTTTGCGGGAAATGTTAGGGGCAAAAAGAATTTCGAACCAGTCAATGTGAGCAGTTGATGAGTGCAATATTAAATTTGGGATCTGAATTAAAAACAGTGGGATCACGGTTAGACTCACAAATAGGAACAATTAAAACTGATATGGGAACAATGGAAACACGGTTAGACTCACAGGGATCACAGTTAGGATCTGAATTAAAAACAGTGGGATCACAAATAGGAACAATTAAAACTGATATGGGAACAATGGAAACACGGTTAGGATCTGAATTAAAAACAGTGGCAACACGTTTAGAAACAGAGATGGAAACAATGGAAACACTGTTAGATTCACGAATAGGGACATGTTTCAAAAACATGAAAGATGAATTAAAGAAAGAAATTAGAGAAGAAGTACAACCGATTTTGAATGCTCACAATAATAGATTAATTTCAATAGAAATCAGACAAAAGGAACAGGATAGAGAACAAGAAGAAAGAGATCGCGTGATAGTACAAAAATTTTCAGAGTTAAATTTACAACGTGCACACGATAAGGAAGAAATATTTGAAAGAATCGAGGAATCCGTACCAAATGACAGATTAAATAACCTAATATTTGAAAGAATCGAGGAATCCGTACCAAATGACGGATTAAATAACCTAATACAACAGTATGAACAGTTAACTACTAAATGTGTCAATACTGAAACCCGAGTCGCGACACTTACGGAAGACGTAAATAAACAGAAAGAAAAAATAGGTGACTTATCGGAAAGAGTTGAGGAGATTTCAGATAAACTGACAAGTCTTAGTTTAAATGGGGACAGAGATTCAGATGATACAGCTCCATTGCCATTTGCAGAAACCGAAGAGTACCAGAACATTAATAAACATGTTGAAAATCAAGGAAAATTTAATGAACGCGTTAAAAAGGAATTTGAGGCATTACAAAAGTAAGTCAAACAAATTGAAGGCGAAATCGTAGGAAAAGACAGCAGAAGAAATTTAGAATCACAGATAGCAGAGGGGTTTGAAGAAAATAATTTGTTTCATTTACGAGATGCAATAAGAGAGCGCCAGGCGCGCGAACTTGACAATAATCGACATTGGGACTGGGACAGACGCGGTAGGTCTCTGTCGCCACGAGGCGAAAACTTTGACTATGAACACTTCTTAACTGTTCGGAAATTTAAGATCTTTCGGAATTCTAAGAACGACATACATCCATGTTCATGATTAGATCAATTTATGTACGCACTTCCACCAAATTGGCCACTAAGTCACAAACTGGAATTTATGTGTGGATATTTAGAAAACGAACCGGTGACGCGGATGCGCACACTTATTAGAGATTGTAATAATCTAAATGATTTTTATCATGCATTTCTATCGGCATATTGGTCAGAAAACACGCAAGACAGAGTCAAACATAGTCTTATTTTGCAGCGTAATTTTAAACAGTCTGAGTTCCACAAGCCAGCAGGATACTTTGAAGACATGATTCGAAAGAATCAATTCCTGTCCAACCCTTATAGCCCGACTGAATTAATTCGCATTTGCTTAACTAAGCTGCCAGAATCGATAAGACAAATTGCTTTAGCCGGAAGATGTAAAGACGACATTGAGACTTTTAAGACTTTGCTGCAAGAACTTGAGTACGACAACGATGACGGGACTTCTTGTAATTTTTTCAGTAACGGTAGTCACAATAGATTTGCAGAGAGAAGGGATAATGATCGGAATGGACGTTATATGGGTAATTTTGAGAATGACAGACGAAACAGACAGGACAATAGATACCAGCCTTATGACAATAACCGACGTTCTAACAGAAATTACACAGACAATTATAATAACGGTAATTCCTACCGGAATGAACAATCATACGGAAACAGTAATCGGTATCATCAAGACAGAGATTATTCATACAATAATAGAAATTCTTACTACAGAAATAACCAGGGTAGTAGATATAACAATAATTTCAGAAGTGACAGTCGAAATTACACAAGAAGTAGTCACGCAGATAGCCAGGAAAACAGAAATTTTAATAACAGACGCAACCAAGAATTTACATGTAACAGACGGGAGGGACCTAATTGGCATCCTCCACGTGACAGAAATTCAGAGAGACAAGTGCAAATAGTAGAAATTGATCCGCGAAATGACGGGAATAATCAAAGACGTGACGCGAACAATCGACAATGACTTGTAGCTTCGGCTTCTGGCAGTAATATAGACGGTTCAGAAAGTAATGACACTACGACTTTACACTACGTACGCCTGAAAGACATGAGAGACATTTTGCTAGACGAAAAGGAAAATAATGTAGACGCATTTTTACATCCTGTTATTGAAGTATGTGTGGAAAAGAATAAGTTCACTGCAGTTTTAGATTCTGGGAGCCCACTGAATGTCATTAGTGAATCAGAACTATTGCCTGTCCTGTGTTACCTGTTTCTAAAACTACAATTCGAGGCGCTATTTCTGGAAAAAGTGTGGAAGCCAAACAACAGACCAACTTAAATTTCATTTGTCAAGGATACAAATTTTCTGCTAATTTCATTATTGTTCCATTACTCAGTACACAAATTATATTATGTATAGAGTTTCTTAACGCACATAAGGCAATTTTGAACTTTAAAGAAGGAAATGTGAATTTGACTGTTGCCGGAATGCCGAAAAGTTTGAAATTTTTCGAGTGTTTAACAAAATCTGTATCAGACACAAAATGTTTAAGGTTTCATACTTCTGATGTTTTCGCTGAGCATTATGACGACAATGTGTTCATTCATGACAATGACAATAGATACAGAGACGGGATGGATGATATAATTAATAGCGAAGAATTAATTAATGAAAAGGTTAAGAAATCTGAAGTGCCAGATGACGTTGCAAGAGAAGAACTGCACCAAATTTTGACTTCACATGCTACAGTATTTAGTCATTACACAGGAACTATGCAAGGCTTACAATATTTATTTAAGGTAACAGAACACACACCATTTCGGGGGAAAACGTACGCTATTCCTTTGGCGTACAGAGACAAGGTTAAGAATGAACTTCAATACATGTTAGATCAAGGCATTATTGAGCCAGCAGTCAGTCCTTATACTAGCCCATTACACGTCTTTATTAAAAAGGATGGGTCGATTCGTTTGGTTCAGGATTCCAGACAGATAAATAATATCATCATTCCTGAAACTGACCGTCCACAAAATTTAGATGAACTTCTTCAACATTTCCATGGAATTAAAGTTTTATCCACGATTGATATGCGCGCAAGTTTTTGGCAAATAGAACTCCACCCTGATTGTAGAAAATACACTGCCTTTTTAGCCTTTGGTAACTGTTACCAATTTCGGAAATTACCGTTTGGACTTACTGTATCTTCTGCAGCATTCATTCGTAGTTTAAACGAAATTTTACCTGTTTATCTTCGTGACAATATTACTTCATATGTTGACGATATTCTTATTGCTAAACGTTCTTGGAGTGAGCACAACAAAATTTTGGATTCATTATTACGTATTTTTGCAAGAGTTGGCGTTACAGTGAACTTGGAAAAATCTGAATTTGGTCGTTCTCAGGTGAAATTTCTTCGTCATATCATTTCTACAGAAGGTATTCTCCCTGATACAGAGAAACTAGATGCTATTCGTAATTATGCTGTTCCTACCAGAAAACGTGACGTTCGTAGTTTCCTTGGTGTCTGTAAATTTCTTAGACGCTTTGTTAGCTTGGACAATTTGGCCACACCTCGTTTATGTGAACTATCTGGAAAGAATTCTAATTGGTGTTGGGATGAGGAAGCTCAATCAGAATTTGAACAACTTCGTGATGCTTTAGTTGCTGCTCCACTTCTTTCACATCCGGATTTATCTAAAGATTTTTGTTTGGCGACGGACTCATCATACAAAGGCCTAGGTGCACATTTATTTCAAGAGATAGAAGAAAACGCCGTTGTAGTACACAAAACTATTGCATTTGGAAGTCGTGTTCTCTCTAAATGAGAAAAGAATTATTCGATTACGGAACTTGAAGCCTTGGCTGTTATTTGGGCTTTCACAAAATTTCGGACATTTTTGTTTGGCAGACATACTAATGTTTACACCGATCATCGAGCTCTGGAATTTCTTATGTCAACAAAATTAACACATGGAAGATTGTCACGGTGGGCGCTGTATCTACAGGAATTTGATTTCAGTATTGTCTACATACAGGGTTTTTTAAATATTATTGCTGATGCTTTATCACGTGCACCTATGGGTTTGAAACAAAGTGCTGAGGAGGACTGCAAAGGAAACAATTATTGTTTGATGTATATTCAAGGTGTTGCGTTTGAGAATTTTATTTCGTCTTCGCTCCAGGACATCGCTAAGGAGCAAAACAAGGATCCAATCTGGAAGGACATTAAGGAGAAGTGGAGGAGAAAGGAAAGCGTAGCGATTGGACAGTATTATTTAGTTCGCAATGATATTCTTTTTAAACGAAAATCGGTTGACAACTCTGTTTGGTTAGTTTGTATTCCTGATGAGTGGGTTAATAAATTGAAATAAATTGATTTGGTATCCACTTTTCAGTTATGCACACTTTGGTCCCAGAAAATGCTTTCATAAATTACGAGAAAATTGCTACTTCAGTAATATGCAAAAACGTATTCGATCTGTTCTTGCCAAATGCAAATTATGTCAAAAGGCTAAGCCGCCAACTATTTCTCACAGAGCACCGTTGTTTCCTATCATTCCAGCGAAATTAAAGGAGATGGCAGCAGTCGATTTGTTCGGTCCAGTGGTTCGTTCTACTAATGGTTTTGCGCACATTTTGGTAGCAGTGGAATTGACATCAAAATATGTGTATTTTACACCTTTACGCAAAGCAACAGCTCGTTCAGTATCTAATGCTTTCATCAAACATTTTCTTAAAGAAGTGGGTCATGTTGATAAGGTTATATCAGGTAATGGATCACAGTTTCACGCTAAAATTTGGCTTCGTACTCTACGGCGTCGTAAAATTAAACGAGTTTTCATTTCACCTTTTCACCCTAAATCTAACGCTTCAGAGAGATGGATGAAGGAAATCAATAAATTGTGTCGACTTTATTGTCATCAGAATCACAGAACATGGGATCAGTATCTTCATATTTTTCAAAACATTCTGAATGAACTCCCTAGTGATTCAACTTATTTACGGCCTATATCGATATTAAAAAATAAAGCACCGACAAATCGCATTTCTGAAATCGTTCCTTTTCCGCCTTCATGGAAACTGCGGCATTCTGAAGTTGTGAATCTGGCTCTACAAAATATTGCATCTGCGGCTGCTGGAAGAGAGAAATCAGCTAAACATCCTCGTCATTTAAAAACCTTGTCAATTAGTCAAAAGGTGTTAATTAAGTCTCACCGTTTGTCTCACAAAGGAAAGGGCTTGTGTCGCAAATTTTTTCTGCTTTATAACGGTCCATATAGAGTTCGCAAAATTATTCATGATAACACTGTTGAAGTAGAAACTCTTAAATCTCGACGCTCTAAGGGAATACATTATATATCCAACATTAAAATTTTTGTGGAATGACATACTTTTGAGAAACTAACAGTTATACGTAAACACACGGAGAATGCAAGGATACCGCCCCGTGTTCCGGCGGCGGCACATACTCAAAGCAACAGTCAAGTCTGCGCGCCGCACAAGGCAGTCGTTGACCGCAAACAATTACTTCCTACCTCTCGCGCCTACAGCTGATCGAGCGCTCAGTGCGAATGCACTGACAGCCGTAAACAAATACACAGTCTAATTTCTCCGAATAAATTCAGTATAAAGCTATAGTGACTTGATAAATTATGTTATTAACGTTCAGTATTTTTCAGGATACGGTTGTATAAAATATTTAAGACCTTCAGGTAAATTCTGTGCGTGTCCGACGTTAAGAGGACTTGCTATCCAGAAATTTTCAGGAAGAATGTCATTTCGAAGAAGAAAGTAATAAACTAAAAAGGTAACTATTAATTGAGTTTATTTTCCAGGTAACATATTTCCACTTGGTACGTACTTTAGACGTAATTTGCTGCTCGCGATTACGTGATTCATACTTCGTGTTAACTGATATTGACAATGATTAATTAATGAACAGGGTTGTTACTTGTGTATATTATGCATCGCTTGGCTGCTACGCTTTTTCACTGATGTCATATTTTTTTCTTATGTGCCAGCTGTGCTTATTTATTTAAATTATAATTGTCACCTGATTAGTTATGCTGATATGGTTATGTATGTAGGTTATATTTTGTGATTTATCTGCTTGCGCCTTCATGTTTACTTATTAAGATTACATATGAACATTTATTTGCTTATGCTGATATGATGCTAATGACCTGTTTATTATGTAAGATCACATATTTGCTGCTTTGCGTATGGATTGCACATTTACACATTTTTGTTTGTTGTCATAACTTCTCTTTAATTTGGTATATAGAAATGCTGATATACTATGTACGAACATAGAGTTTAGGTCACACTATGGTATTTATTACTGTTCGCTTGGCAGAGCCTCGTTATAAGAATTGTGCTGCATCCACTTGTTGACATTCTCTTGTCCACTGGTATATTTACTCGCTATTGCATGTTTTGCTTACGCTCAGTGCCTTATATTTTTAAGATAAGAAAATGAACTACTATAATGCTAGGAACGACATTAGTACAAGAAACTTCATTGAAGTCACATGAGCTGGAGGTTTTATGGAAGCTGTATAAATGTATGCTAATAGGAAGGAAGCTAACGACATGACATACCAACACTAGGTTTAGACCATTGACAGTTATTACACTGCATTCTTCGTGAGCAATTGAAATAACAAGTGACTGTTGACACAAGAAATACTCCACATGTTTGCTTCTGTTTTGCCATGATTCTTAAAGTGATGTACACACTGTGAATTAATACTATCATTCACACTCTGTACTTGTACTTACTTACTGAAAGTTATTCGAACTAAAGGCTGTTAGAGGTCATGTATGCATTTCTTTTATTTAATGATGGACAAGGTAACCAAAATGTATTTTGTAATTCATAATGAGTAGAAGATTTGGGTCAGATGGATTACACAGAGGTTGTGTGTGGACATTGTGTCTCTGGATTGTATGGGATGATGAATTGAAGTTTGCACTAGGATTTTATCTGTACTTGTTCGAGGAGACTGACTAGAGGAAAGAGTTGTTATGGAAGTGAAATTATATTGGTGATAAGGTTTATATGTATCGACGTATTGAAGAGGTATTATTGAGGTATTGAGACTGTGTGAAGTTGATGATTATTGGAGTTTTGGTGGACAAGAGGTAAGGTAAGTGAGGAGCATATTTTTTTTTGTTGGTTTATATGGAATAAGGAGGATGAAGATGGCAGACTAGAACACTCAAGTGGCAGGAAGATTGTCTACACACACTTTGTTAAATCACTAAGCAGTATATACTTTTTTTTTGGAGAGAGGTAGCATTTACATATCTTGGCACACTGACAGTTGTTCAGAAACCGTACATTTTGATTTGGCTTAGCAAACATTGGTCTTGACATGATGACTATGACGTTGACTAACTATTATCGACTGTTATACATTGCTGCCACTACTACTAGATACACAAATTGAACATAAAATTTTGGATAGAATTGCATTTACACTGTTAACACTATTCAATTACACAGTAGTACTTAAATGTGGATGAAAGATGAGTGAGTGTGTTTTATGTGTTTTCCTTTCCTAATCCCAAATAATTGGTACCGATCTATCTCCTAAATATTATTTTACATGTTTGTTGTGGCCTGCACTGTCACCCATAAATATTATAGGTTTACTGATATTTGTGTGTTTGTAATATTTAATATGACAATTATCTGATATCAATTGTGTGTTTATTATATTTTGTATGTTTAGTGTAAGAGCATTGATAATTCTTTGTAAAAGCAATTGTGTGTGCCTTCAAACTGTTGTTCGTGCTTGCACCTATTCAACATTGCTGGGTGCCACTTAGAAATGTTTAATTTCTGCTGATAAACTCTGATGAACAGTGTGATTAGTGATAGTGAATATTATGGACTGCAGATATTAGGCACATCAAGACCAGCGACTTAGAATGGAAAAACAACAGAATCACCAAGAAAGAATTTGAAGGAACCCTCCAGGCAACAAGACCATTGGGCTGACCTCGTAAAAGGTGGAAATATGGCGTAGAGAAGGACATCGCAGCATTAGGAATTTCCGCAGGGTGGAGAGGGACTGCGAGAGATAGAAGGCGGTGGAAGTAGATCATTGATGCAGCGCACGGTCTACAGGGCCTGTGATCGGTGAGAAGAAGAAGAAGAAGAAGAAGACCAGCAACTTAGGAATTATGTATACTGAAGATATCTCCGTCTTGTATGTCTCCCTTTGCTTGCAACACTTTTGTGTTATTGTCAAAGTATGGTCGCTGATTCATTTCGTAAGAAAACTCTAGAAATGTTGTCTAGCGGTCCAAGAAGGAGATTTCCTAGGCAGTGCATACTCGACAACTAGGCAGGATACAACAGAATTCAGTCTGGAATCGGAATTAATGTATTGTAACTACTGGTGATAATACCGCTTTTAAACTACAAACACAAGTTGCTGGACCGTCTGTACATTAGATGCAGAAGTAAATTCAGTGAAAGATCTCAAGTGAAGACGTATTTTAAGTACAGAGCTTAAGTGTCGGTAATATGGATATGAGAAAATTTATAGAAGTTTTGTAGAAATTCCACATTTCGCCAAATGAGCACGTAAAAAGTATTTTTCAGTAATAAAATATTGTAGAAAACTGGTGTTTATTAGTAACCCAGAATTATTTAATTTTTTTGAGTTTTTAGCAAAAGGAGTGCCCACACTTTTACCTATAGTAGTCTATAAGCAGTCTTGTTGTAGTGGTATAGGAGTCGTTGAATGTACTACATAAATATGTGTGCAAAGCAAGACTGGAGGATAAACTTTTCTGTATTCTTAATTTTATAAGTGACAAAGATCACATAGAAGGCTTTTTTTATTTTACTCCAGAGTCGTTTGCACTATATTTAGCTTGATCCTAGGATGTCTATGAGCCGCTGGTGGTTGTTCCGCTCGGCTAGGTCCAGCGGTGTCTCCCCATTGTCATTCCTGACTTCCCTGTCTGCCCCTGCCTTCAGTAGCGCAGTCGCCACATCTGGGTGGCCACGCCGTGCCGCATCGTGCAGTGGTGTGTTCCCAATGCTATCGCTGGCGTTGGGGTCGGCAGAGGATGCTGACAGCAGCTGCACCACAGCCACATTGTCATTCCATGCAGCCTGATGCAGAGGCGTGTTCTGCCAGCGGTCTCTGGCGTTAACGCCTGCTCCTTCCTCCAGCAGACGCCTCACCACCTCCACGTGCCCCATGGCTGCAGCCAAGTGCAGTGCAGTCTGACTGTTCTCGTTCTTAGCCTCCACGTCCGCCCCCACAGCCAGCAAAGTTCGCAGCTCGCTCACTGACCCCTCCTTAGCTGCCGCGATCAGCATCTCGCCCTTCTGTTCTCCAGAAAGATTCCTGCAACAAAAGGGAGATGCTTACAAATTTCTCCAAACACACATGTCTGAAGATGAAACATTATCGCAGAATCAGAACTGTGATGAGTTCGCAAAACTTATCACTCCATGAAGGTTAACACAATTAATTGGTGTCCAAACCTAAAGCAACAAACAGCGATTTCCCCATCTTGTGCCTAATTCACGCTGTAATCATCCAAACTATCAACAGATGTATGCACCATGGTGTTCTACACGAAAGATAGCATTCCAGTCAACGGCCAATCACGCCCACGATGAAGTCAGTGCACCTATGACATGGGGTAGTTTTTGCCAAGTAGTCCCACATCCACAACCGCTGTCACAGACGGTGCAGCTGGTACAGAGAAGACGCATACCAGTCTCTCTGTGGCCAGATGGCTTAATGTGAATAGCATTGTTGTTTCTCAGATGTGGCGACAGTTTGTAGAGACAGAAACTGTATCTCGAAGATGAAGGAGGCACCCACCAAATGTGATACCAGAAAGGGAGGACCGCTATTTGGCTAAAAGGGCATCAGGGTACTGCCTTACTATTGCATGGCAAATGGCATGTCACCTGGCAGCATGTACTGGATGGGTTGTCTCGAGGCATACGTTGTACAGACGGCCTCAGCAGAGTGACCTTTATTGTCAGAGACCAGTTTTATATGTACCTCTGACACATCTTCACAGAACCTAATGTGTAGAGAGAAGTCGTCAACATGCCACCTGCATGGCCGAACAGTGAGCCAGTGTTATTTTCCCAGATGAGTCCCAAAATGGTTTGGAGAGTGATTCTGGACGGATTTGCATATGGAGGAAGTGTCAGACAGTACTTCTGAACCCAAACTTTGTGGAGAAAGACTGATACCAAAGAGGATCTCTGGTGGTCTGCGCAGTGATTACGTTGACTACTTGAACATGACATTGTATTGGTGAATCAGCAAGGTTTAACTCCTGTCAGGTATCATGAGGAGATCTTGGGACCTCATATTCCATTGTTGCGAGGTGCAATGGCCTCACAGAGATATGCCTCATAGAGATCGATTGATTGATGTTTTCTTGGAAATGGAAGATAGTGCATGCATGGGATGGTCTGCTCGATCTTCCAGTTTTAATCCCATAGAGTACGTCGTGGATACACTAGAGTTATGGGTTGCATCCACCAACAGTTCCATAAAAATGGCGAGCAGCTCTGCAGGAAGAATGGTGTTATTGCCTCCACATGAGATTGATGATGTCATTCGCAGCTTGCCCTGCCATTGTGAGGGGTGTATGAGCCACAGGCAGTCACACCCTAAGCTGAGCACATTAACCAGTTGTTGAATTGTGTGAGCAGATCTGTTGTTGCAAAAACTGAGAACAATTTTGTCTACATTTATGCATATTGTAGTTGTTTATGTTAATTACTCTTTAGAATGTTTCTACTTTACTATCACCTATTTGTACTATTCTATGGCAAAACAAACGCAGTCTTGCCAAATTTAAATTTGTTGGTTTAATTTTAGACGTCAATGTACATGGAGTTTCATGCACTTTCATACCAATCAGATTACTAGGCAAGCTGGATCTTGACTACCTGAATACACTAAGACCTGACAGCATTTCCGTACTCTATTGTTGTTTGTATGGTCTTTAGTCCAGAGACTGCTTTGATGCAGCTCTCCATGCTACTCTACCCTGTGCAAGCTTCTTCATCTCCAAGTACCTGCTGCAGCCTACATACTTCTTCATCTGCTTAGTGTAGTCATCTCTTAGTCTCCCTCTACGAAATTTACCCTCTGTGCTGCCCTCCAATACTAAATTGATGACCCCTTGATGGCTGAAAACATGTCCTACCAACCGATCCCGTCTTCTAGTCAAGTTGTGCCACAAGTTCCTCTTCTCCACAATTCTGTTCAGTAGCTCCTCAGCAGTTATATGATCTACCCATCTAATCCGCTGCATTCTTCTGTAGCACCACTTTCAAGGTTTCTATTCTCTTCTTGCGCAAACTATTTATCGTGCATGTTTCACTTCCATACATGGCTTGTAAAACCATAGCTCTAATATTCTACTGATTTATTTTGACTTTTGTTTTATTTAATGTTACATCGTTGAGCTTCTGTAAATGTGTTTGATTGAACAGATAACACAAAATTGTATACTCCTTTCTTTGTAAGAACTTTGATGTCATGGTTTGATTCTATGCAGTGTAGTATATCTGGCATTTAAATTCTTCGTCTCAATCGGAGGGAGGCAAGACTTACTGTATACATTTGGAATTTGGGCGAATAATTTTTTGTAGAAATACTAATATGTGCAAATGTTCTGTTTTATTTAAAATGTTTGTTTGCTGTTATGTAAACTGCTGACCTTCACTTAGGATTCTTAGTTATTTTGTGTGCAAGAGGCAGTGTGGTTCCCCTCGGGAACGGAACTTAGTAGCACGCGCAAATTGTGGTTGGCCTAGGTAGAAAAGGTAGAACAAGAGTCAGCAGGGGACGAGCTACCAAACTATGCACTGCCATGTATATTGTGCAGGTCCGAGGGAGGCTTTTTCTGTCACTTTCCAATGCCTCGGATGGATGGATAAATAGCTGGAATGGTTCTGGAATTGGAATCCATCCTCGCCACCAAGAAATGACAGAGTCCAGCAATTCTACCTGCAATTCCACCTACCAGCATGCAATCGCCACCACATTGCGCAATCATTATAATGGAGCACTATAACAATGTACAGTGAAGGATCAGTTCATTGGATGTTTTAGTGTGCACAAATATAAGGTAACTTATAACTGAATCTATGTACCTACCTTGATTTTTTCCTTATCATAACACCTCTCAGTTCTTCTACGTTTGGACTAAAGTGATTACCGAGTGTCGCTACTGAACGAACATTAAAGACCAGTGTTTCGCTAATTAATGCCTCTTGAATATAGTAAAAAGATAGTTAAAGTTAATGTGCAAGACAGTGAGTTAAAGTAAATGATGCTCACTGAAAATAATTTTCCTATTAAATCGGCTTATTAAAGTGTCGTTGCCGACTTCAAAATTAAAAGTTCTTAAGACTGAGGCTTATAAAATTTTTGCTTAGTAAATGATCACATTGCTGCCTGTTGTAAATCGCAGAAGGTGAGTCAGTATCTTGTAAATTTGTCAACATTGTGTCTCACTGTAGTAAAAGTCGTGAATTGTATTTATGGAAAGTTATATACTCGTTTACTAAGTGTTTGTCTCTCTTGTGTATTGGAAGTGCATATTAATAGTATAACAGGATCCACAGTTTGTCTATTGTGTTAATACTAGGTAACAACTAATGGGAAGACCACTATCTATGAAAAAATTAATTTCTTTATTCAAAAGACAGTGAGAAGTAACCTGTTGATGAATTCTATATAACCTTTATTCCTAATAGAAAAGTATTTGGTTGAGAGAGACTTACCCTGTGATCAGTTCATAATTTGCAGTGAACTACATTTATAATTTTATCTCAGCTAGGAAATTGTTTGAACAGTAATTCTGAACCTATGTCCAATTAATGATTCTGCAATGAATATTAATAGTAATGTTACAAAGACCATTCACTTTAAATAAGCCCTGAAAGTAATAGTGTGTTTCATTATCTGTTATATTTGTGCAAATAGTCTGTCCTGCTCTGTCAACTTCCAGTCATAACCGTGAACATATGCAGGTGTCAGAGTTCATTGCACTCGCATGTGGTTAAGTATAGGTTGTGTTTGTCCGTTAAATTTACTAATAACTATTTTCTTGGACAAGAATGTTAATCATTCTCTTGCCTAATTAGGCTGGCAACCGTTTTCTTTATCCTTTAAACACTGTGGATAGGTTAAATATTATTTATTACTGTTCAAATATTTACGTATTTCTGACTTTCGCTTCCGATACGCGACCCCGTTAGGTACGACACGGTCAACATAACAAAATTCCCTTCAGACGGTAACACTGCTCTGTTGCTTTATACCAAAATTGCTTTCACTAGATAGTTTTATTTCACAACCTGCCTCCTACTTTAAGGTTATGGTATAGCAGTAGCAGACGGAAGTTTTATAGGCCACACTCCATACAAATACTTTCAGAAAAGACTTCCTGACACTTAAATCTGTACTAGATGTTAACAAATTTCTCTCCTTCAGAAACGCTTTCCTTGCCATTGCCAGTCTACATTTTATATCCCCTCTACCTCGATCATCATCAGTTATTCGGCTCCCCAAATAGGAAAACTCCTTTACTACTTTAAGTGCCTCATTTCCTAATCTAATTCCCTCAGCATCACCCGACGTAATTCGACTACATTCCATTATTCTCTTTTTGCTTTTGTTGATGTTCAACTTATATCTTCCTTTCAAGACACTGTCCATTCCGTTCACCTGCTCGTCCAGGTCCTTTGCTGTCTGTGACAGAATTACAACAGCAGTGGCAAACGTCAAAGCTTTTATTTCTTCTCCATGGATTTTAATTCCTACTCTAAATTTTTCTTGTGTTTCCTTTTCTGCTTGCTCGATATGCAGATTGAATAACATTGGGGGATAGTAACATTGGGGATAGGCTGCACTATCTGGTCAACAGTATCTAGATATCTCTATCTAATGTGTGACTGATCAACAAATGTAACGAGAGGCCGATCCGCCAGTGTAAAAGAAGGCGGAGAGACTTGTGTTGTCAGTAGAGAACCATAAATAGCAGAAAGGGTCCATCAGGGCAGTTCAGTGACTTCGAATGTGGACTAGACACTGGATGTGTCTAGTAACAAATGCACAAGGAATATTTCCATCGTTACACAGTGACCCTAGTAGACTTTTGGCGACGCTGTTGTGAAGTGGAAATGCAAAGAAACAACCATATGAAAAGGCAGAAGAGGCGCACCCATGTACTGATGGACAGTGACCATGGAACTTTATGGAGGATCACTGTAAAAAAATCGCATGTAGCACTGCTGCCAGCATAACGACTGTGCATAGGCAGGTAAAAAGAATGGGGTAAATTATTCGAATACCCCTTCCTCCCCCCCCCCCCCCCCCCCCCAATGAGCCACACATGTCTCCAGTCAATGCTAAGTAACACTTCAGTTGGTGTAAAGCGTGGTGCCACTGGACGATGGATGAGTGGGAACGATTGATATGGAGGGATGAACCACCTGTGGCAATCCGATGTTTCTGGGTAATGACTATTATCTGGCATCTTGTGTAATGCCAAAAGTGAAGGAGCGAGGAGATTACCTTATATTATGGGGATATTTCCATGGCTATGGTATGTTTCACCTATTGAGATAAGAGAACAATATATTCGACAGCATATCAAGCACGTTTCCCAGCTTTGTGTACTGCAAACAGCAGAGTAACATTGTTTGTATTAGAAAGACAGTGCTCCTTGCAAAAAATCATTATCTGTCAGGCAAGAGGTTGTGGACAGCAATATTCCATGAATGTACTATTCTGCGCTGAATTTCTAGCTGAATCCAATGTAACTGCTTTGGGATGAGTTAGAAGCTGACTTTGCAGCAGATTGAAGCGTCCAATGTTGAGGAACGATGGGTTCTCATTTCTCCACAGAAGCTCAGACCGATTACTGAAAGTTTCCTTAGCGTAATCAAGGCATTCATAGAGATGAGACTTTGACACACCCCTTATTAATGTTCACTAATAGGTGTGCAGGTACCGTCGATGGAACTGAATGTCTACTGAGAAATGGGCCATGTTATTTGAATGTGACAGAAACACATACATTCTGATGCTACAAACTGTGTGTTGCAGGCTCAGCAATAATTTGTAGCACTTTCTTTGTGAACTAAAGACCATTAAGCACAAATAAATTATATTAATCTGTCAAATGAAATTATTTTAGCCAGTAGTTTTCTAATTGGTTTGATGTGGCCTGCCACGAATTCCTCTCTTGCACCAACCTTCTTCTCAAAGTAGGACTTACACACTACATCCTCAGTTAACTCCTGGATGTATTCCAATCTGTCTTTCCCTTAAGTCTTTATACTCTACATCTTCTTCGTCTTGTCAGTATTTCTCCATGTCACTGATTCTGCAGAGTACCCCCTCATTCCACATGCAACAAGTCCACATAATTTTCAACGCTTTTCTCTAGCACCAGATCTCAGACGCTCCTAGTCTCCTCAGTCGCGGCGTTTTGCCACTGTCTACGTTTCAGTATCATACAAAGTAGTTCTCCAAACATAGATTCATAGCAATAGAATTATGTTGGCTAGTTGTGCCTATTTCGCCTTTGCTAGTATGCTTTTTATACCCTTCTTGTTTTGTATATCGTGGGTTATTTTGCTTCCAGAATTCCTTAATATCGTCTACTTCATTACCACCAATTTAAATGTAAAAGTTTCCAATACCTGCTACTTCTCGTTAGAAATTTATTTCCGTGATTCTTTCTCAATTCATATTTCTTACTCTTCACACACTATTCAATTCAACAGATCCTTCAATTCTTCCCTTTCGCTGAGGACAGCAATTCCCTCAACAAATTATTTCATTGGCATCCTTTCACCGTGAATTTTAATCCCACAGTTGAATCTTTATTACATTTCCACCATAGCTTCTTCGATGAATAGATTGAATGGTGGGGGCAAAACACTTCACACACTTTTTAATCTAAGAACTTCGTTCTTTACCTTCCAGTCTTACTGTTCCCTCTTGGTTCTTGTACATGTTGTAACCGACGTTCCTTTCCCTGTAACTTGCTCCTATTTTTGTAAGAAGTTCGAAGATCTTGCACAATTTTATATTGTTGAACGCTTTTTCAAGGCCAAAAAACTTTTGACTGTATTTTAATTTTTGGTCAGACTAAAGTACAACTTTCTAATAGCATCTCTGGTGCCTTTACCTTTCCTAAAGCCAAACTGACCGTCATCCCAGACTTTCTCAATTTTCTGTTCCATTTTCATTTATATCATTATCATCAGCAGCTCGGATGTATGAGTTCCAAAGATGATTGAGCTGTTGTTTTCACAATTATCTGCCCTTTCTAGCTTCGGAAATATGTGGATGATATTTTTCTGAAAGTGTGACGGTACATTGCCAGTCTCGAAGGATTCTACACCCTAACTTGGATAGTCGTTGGGTGCTACTTTCCCCTATGAACTCAGTAGTCATGATTAAATGTTATGTACCCCTTTAGCTTTATTTGTTATCAAATCGACCAGAGTTCTTTTAAATATTGCCTCTAACAGTACATCCTCTATATCTTTCACGCCAACACAGATTGCTTCCTCTTACATGTCATCAGAAAAGTTCCTTCTTCATAGAGGCTGTCAATGTAATGTTTCCATTTATGTGCTCTCCCTTCTGACATTGGGAATGGAATTCCCATGGTAATTATTGTTTTGACTTTTCTATATTCTGTGTTAGTCCTTCCTACGACTGTTTCTTTAAAGTTTTGTCTTAAGTTTTCTGCAGTTACTTAGCCTTGGCTACCTAGAACATGGTACTTATGTCATTCCTAAATGACTTACATCGAGGTGACAAATTGTGCAAAAGTGATGTGCACATACGAAGATAGCGGTAGTATCGTGTACACAAGATATGAAAGGGCATGCATTGGCGGAGCTATCATATGTAATCAGGTGATTCATGTGAAACGTTTCCGACGTCATTGTGGCCGTATGCCCGCACAGCGAGAATTAACAGATTTTTAACACCGAAAGGTAGTTGAAGCTAGATGCATGGGACATCGTTAGGGAATTCTGTATTCCAAGATCCACAGTGTCAAGAGCGTGCCGAGAATACAAAATTTCAGGCATTACCTGTCACCACGGTCAATGCTGTGGCTGACAGCCTTCGGATAACGACCTAAAGCAGCGGCTTGTACATAGGTTGGTCAGTGCTAAGAGACTAGCAACACAGCGTGAAGTAACCGCAGAAATCAACGTAGAAGGTACTACCAACGTATCTGTTTGAAAGTGCGGCTAAATTTGGCGTCAATGGGCTGCGGAAAAAAATGACCAATGCAAGTGCATTTACTAACAGTATGTTGTCACCTGCAGCTCCTGGTCTCATGACCGTATTGGTTGAATCCTACACGAGTGAAAAAGTGTGGCTTGGTGAGATAAGTCTCGGACTCAGTTGGTGAGAGCTGATGGTAGTGTTCGAGTGTGGCGTTAACCGCACGAAGCTACAGAGCCAAGTTGCCAACTAGGCACTGCGAAAAATGGTGTTGGCTCCATAACGGCATGGGCTTTGT
The DNA here is from genome assembly GCF_021461385.2 of Schistocerca piceifrons. Taxonomy (NCBI): domain Eukaryota; kingdom Metazoa; phylum Arthropoda; class Insecta; order Orthoptera; family Acrididae; genus Schistocerca; species Schistocerca piceifrons. Next base: position 137,983,316 of record NC_060148.1, on the reverse strand, counting down.
TTACATGGAATGGGCTGGGTCCTCTGGTCTAAGTCAGCCTATCATTGAATGCAGACGGTTATGTTTAGCTACTTGGAGACCATTTTCAGCCATCTGTGGACTTCATGTTCTCAAATAACGATATCATGTCAGTGGGTCAAAACTGTTCACGACTCGTTTGGGGAAAATTGTGGACCACTCGAGTAAATGATTTGGCCACCTGGATAGTTCAACATGAATTCCATCGAACATTTATGGGACATAATCGACAGGTCAGTTCCTGCACAAAATCGTGCACCAGCAACACTTTAGCAGTTGTGGGTGGCCATTGGGGCAGCATGGCATATTGTTTGTACAGGGGACTTCCTACAACTTCTTGGTTCGCCGCCAAATCGAGTTGTTGCAGTAGGCTGGGTACAGGGAGGTCTGACGTGATATCAGGAGGTATTCCACGACTCTTGCCACCTCAGTGAATGTAGCTGTCTTCCTGCCTTTCGCCGAGCATTTTTATACTTTCTTCTATCATCGATCAGTTGCTTTTTTTTTTTACTCAAGATTTCTTCTAAATTAGCTTCCCTTTATTTGCGTTCATCTGTCCACCGTCTGTGATTTTACTTTCTAAAGATGTCCTCCCCTCTTCAACTGAACACCATTTTCGGCTGCTGTTGATATTACCCCAATGTATTTTATGACAAATCGTTAGCCTCCTTCTGTTTCACACCAATGACCCCACCATATCTGAGCCCTTTGCACTTCCGTTTTTAGACTCCCTAGCTTTCCCATTACGATCAAACTTCTGAATTCAAAGCTCCAAGTCTTAGAAGGTTATACCTTCGTAAATTATTCCGTCCCTTTTTCATGGTCACTTCGACCTTGGTAGTCCACTCCCAGAGATCCAAAAGGGTAACTTGTCCGGAATCTTTTCTCAATGCAGATTGCATCACGACAGTTTCTCTGTTAACGACGAATGTCCTGTGGATACACGTTATGTGGTTTTAATTTATTCGATTCCATTGCCTTCTGCATCCTTGCGTCATTGATCATTACTGACTCTTCTCCCTTTTAAGGGCAGTTTTCCACCTCAAGGGCAAGGGAGTGCCTTGAAGATCTGTCGTTCCTCCACCCTATTTGACAAAGCCTTTGTCAGGATATTGGTGACTTCTTATGCTAGACGTCTTCTGCTGACAGTGCTGTTAATTTTTGTTCAGAGGTTAAGCAGTGCCTGTCTTGGAACCTGGGACACGGAAAATTTTGACCACTAGTCAATGGCGCACTCCTAATTCATTGGTATATAAAAGCAAACACTGTCCCAACGTTTATTAGAGTAACGTATAAAAATGTGAAATAAGTCGTTCAATGACTTTTGAGATTTTAGTAACATTGTTAACAACGTCTTGTACTTTCGAAATAGTACACACAATAAAGGATTGCAGCACCAAGAAGAAGCAGTGCAACATAAACGAAAGTTGGTAGATGTGTTTCTACATCTGGAATATGATGTCTTTTCAAATTTCGCTGCAGTCGCTTAAGAGTGGCGCCAGTGGCACCACTACGAGGAAGCAAATCAAGCTTCCTTTAATTACATGCTGTGACGGCATTAAGCATTAGTTACCTTTGAGATTGGACGCAGTGAGTTGATATAGGGCAAAAACGCCTTTGAGACGAGAAAGACGCCGTTCTCAACATATCTTAGAGATTAAACGAAGTCTGTAATAGGGCTACTTACCACCGTTGTAACCCAACATGCTCTATAGAGTGTTGACACGTCTCTTGGCATGCTCGATCACTAGGTGTGATTCCAGCCCAGTAGATTTGGGACATCATCAGACAGTAACTCCGGCATCATTCACCAACAGCATTAACCGACCCTGTACTGACCAACCAAGTGCGTCAGGCATCGAACTCCATTTCAAATACCGACATCCGATACTAGTGCAATACAATGCATGCATGTTTGCATGCTTACATTCGACCTTCTGACAGTGCACAAACATTTCACGTTTCCAGTGGCTTATCTCGCACTAACATTATCTTGCGATCTTGCAATGTTAATCAGTTAAATATGTTACCCTGGCAAATGTATTCCCGATATTTCACTATTCTATATTAACAAGTTTTTGATTTGGTGATTCTATTCCATCAGTGTATTTATGATTGTAAACTATTTTTGCTTAAAGGTGTTGTCACTTTTGTCATCGAAAGCCTGTATTTTTTATGTAGGACATTTCATTAGTCACCAAAGGCGTCTGATACTGAAAGAAAGGAAGCCATGACTCTCTTCACCCTGTACATTGTTATTCACATCAGTACCATTCTACACATGATCCGCTCTCCAGCCTGGTTTTCTTAACTCTATGTCAACAAATTTTTTCACTCCGTTACCGAATATTGTCTTAATATGTTTCATTTCCTGCTCTTAATATTTTATTTCCACATGCTGATGTTTCTCTGTCGCTTTTTAGCCAGCTGTTTCCTCTTTTTATATCAGTCTTTTTTTTTTTTTTTTTTTTTTTTTTTGCTGAAACATTTCTCCTTTTCCATGTCTTGTCTCTTATTCAACAACAATAATTTATTTTCTAATTTGTTTTGTGTCCCTTTTCTACTGAGCTTCTGCTAATTTTATGTCTAGTACTTACAACATAATTTACGGACTGTGCCTCACATCAGATTCATTAATTATTATTGATTATGCTGCATCATCTTACATTGATGAGTTTCTGGCTTATCTACAAAGTATTCTTTGCTGTGCTCTCCATCTTTAGTCTTTAGGACTACAATTACTTCTCGTTGGTTGTCTTCTTATGTCAAATGGCTGATGAAATGAAATGTTGTATGGCTAGGGCCTCCAGTCGGGTAGACCATTCGCCTGGTGCAGGTCTTTCGAGTTGACGTCACTTCGGCGACCTGCGCGTCGATGGGGATGAAATGATGATGATGATTAGGACAACACAACACCCAGTCCCTGAGGACGAGAAAATCTCCGACCCAGCCAGGAATCGAACCCGGGACCTTAGGATTGACATTCCGTCACGCTGACCCTTCAGCTACCGGGGCCGGACAAATGACTGATGCTATTTGTATATGACCTTCGGCGACCTGCGCGTCGATGGGGATGAAATGATGATGATGATTAGGACAACACAACACCCAGTCCCTGAGGACGAGAAAATCTCCGACCCAGCCAGGAATCGAACCCGGGACCTTAGGATTGACATTCCGTCATGCTGACCGTTCAGCTACCGGGGCCGGACAAATGGCTGATGCTATTTGTATATGAGAAATTGGGTAAATACCTGTCAGGCTCTCTTACTTATAAAATTTCAGGGTACGTTCTCTGTATCTTTCTATACTATCAGACCCATGGGTGAACTTTTGTGACTGCCTGTGTGCATAAAGCTTTTAGATTGGGAAAATTATTCTGATAAGTATTTGCTCAACTTGGCGCAAACATTAAATGTAAGACATCGTACATCTGTGGTTGACCATAATAGGTAATTAAAGCACAAAATCCTTGAATAACTGGGAGAGAATAAGTTTTCATAAGTCCCTGAATACGAGTTTACTCTGAAACTGGACTGCGATGAATAAAAAGAAAAACTTCTGTCTGTTCGCCTGTAAAACTCCCTAAGCTACAGAAGGTTTTACAGCTGGCGACATGTGACTGCTGTGTCCATCTCCACTCAACCATGCCAACACAACAGGATTGACAAAACTTTTCTTGATCCAAAATGGCCTCCTTTATCACTAGGACACCAATAGGTCCGACTTCCACTTTCGTTGAAGCTGATGTTGCCATGACTGATTTCCAAAAAGTGGCACTAGACGTTGTCACATACGTCTCTCGTAATAGGGTGAGCCATGGATCTCAACTGATTCCACTCCCCCAGCTCCGGTGTTACCACACACCCTGTGAGAGAATTTCTCATTATACCATTGGGAGAATAACCGTGGAAATGCAAGTCAAGGGATCTTCCCTACATAGTTAATTCATAAGATAGGAAACCATCTACATCTACGTCTACGTGAATACTCTGCTATTCACAATAAAGTGCCTGGCGGAGGGTTCACTGAACCACCATCCAGCTGTGTCTCTACCGTTCCGCTCTCGAACGGCGTACGGGAACAACGAGCTCTTAAATTTTTCTGTGCGAGGCCTGAGATATCTTATTTTAACGTGATGATCATTTCTCCCTATTTAGGTGGGCGCCAACAGAATGTTTTCGCAGTCGGAGGAGGAAACTGGTAATTGAATTTAATGATAAGATCCTATCGCAATGAAAAACACGTTTGTTTTAGGGATTGCTAATCCAATTCACATATCATGTCCATGGCACTATATCCACTACTTCGCGGTAATAAAAAATGAGCTGCCCTTCTTTAAACTTTTTCGATGTCATCCGTCAGTACCACCTGTTACGGATCCCATACCGCACAGCAATACTCCAGAATAGGACGGACAAGCATGGTGTAAGCCACCTCTTTAAGACAGACGTGTTCGACCTTTTAAGTGTTCTGCCAATGATTTGCTGTCTTTCGTTTGCTCTAACCACAACAATATATATATGATCGTTCCGGTGTAGGTTATTTGTAATTGTAATCACTAAGTATTTGATTGAGTTTACAGCCTTCAGGTTTGTGGATTTCTTTTAGTACTCCTGTGAATAACTTCACACTTCTCTTTGTGCAGGGTAAATTGACGCTTTTCGCACCATACCGATATCGCATCTAAATCATTTTGCAATATGGTAAATGACAGCATCATCTGCAAACAATGTAAGAGAGGCACCCAGATTCTCTACTACGTCGTTAGTATAGATCAGGAACGATAGAGGGCCTACAACACTTGCTTGGGGAGCGCCGGATATTACGTCTGTTTTACTCAATGTCTCTCTAATAGGAAATCACAAATCCAGTCACGCAACTAAGGCAATATTCAACAGGCACGCAGTTTGTTAGGGGACGCTTTTGAGAAATTGTGTCGAAAGCCTTTTGGAAATCTAAAAATATGGAATCATTTTGACATCCCCTGTAGATAGCACTCATTACTTCACAAGTATAAAGACCTAGTTCTGTTCCACAGGAACGATATTTTCTAAGCCCTTGCTAATAATGTGTCAACAAATCGATTTATTCGAGGTAATTCATAATGTTCAGAGACAGTATATGTTCCAAAACCCTGCGGGAAATCGACGTTAGTGATATGGGCCTGTAATTCAGCGGATTTCTCCTATTTCCCTTTTTGGGTATTGGTGTGACAAGAATAAATTTCCAGTCTTTAAGTGCGGATCTTTTTCTGAGCGAGCTGATGTACATAATTGGTAAATATGGAACTTTTGTATCAGCATATTCTGAAAGGAACCTGACAGGTATACAATCTGGACCGGAGGCATTTAAGCTACTTTTCTACACCGAGGATATCTACTTCTATGTTTCTCACTTTGAAGTTATTCTTGATTGGAATTCAGCAACATTTACTACTTCTTATACGGTCCAGGAGTTTCGGAAAACTATGTTTAATAACTCTGCTTTAGTGGCACTGTCTTCAGTGACTTCACTGTTATTATCGTGGAGTGAAGGTTATTGACTGTGTCTTGCTACTGGTGTGCTTTACATATTACCAGAATGCCTTAGGGCTTTCTGCCAGATTACGAGACAGAGTTTTCGCTGAAAACTGAAATTGCTCCCAACACACCAGCACAGTTTCTATTTTTGGGGAAATATTTAGTGTTATCTTACATAAGTAAATACATTGAATGACTTAGTTGTGTTAGGAACTGAAAACAAGGCACGCTACAAACCTGTAGAGGGAAGTTGAGATCTCCTTATATCCTTGCCTCGTCGAACGTCACAACTCATGAAAGGAAAAACTTTATACGAGAACCACAACTTCTGCTTCATCGATAACGTAAAACAGCGACATTCGATTTCTTGACTTTATCACTTGGCTAACTGCCAACATGTCGCGCTGTGATTGTGGACAGTCTGCACGTAAAGTGACTGAACTCACCGCAGGAGAGAGATGGCTACGTCACCAGGCTGGGGAGTCGTCTGGGGAGGGGTGGGAGGCACAGCTGTGGCTGGCCTCTGGTCGTCGTCGCTGAGACCACTGTGCGTCTGCGAGGAGGGGCCGGTCCTGCTCTCTCCAGCGCTTGGCGTGCTGCAAAGAAGGAACACTGCTTCCAAATGGGTTTTCAAATCGAGTCCAGTGGGCAGAGTACCACAGACTGTACAGCTGGGGTACTGTCCACACACAGATAATAGAACACACACTGCCAACGACAGTAGTGGCCCACCTAGGATGAATAACAGAATTCAGGTAATCATACATCTTCCTTCTCATTTTCACATACCTGTAGCCTAGCATATTACACAATATTTCTTACAAAATAAAGCATAAATATAAGATTTGTACAAAGCTCAACAATTTTGCTTACAACAACCATTGGTCAACATAGTTTAAATAGACAACAGCATAAATCACAGAGAAATTTGAATGACAGTACCCCATCAATGCACTTAATGTGGTACTGCCGTCATGAGATGGTGTTTGTAGCTCGTGTGTTAAGGGGCGTTGGACGTCAAACGGGCCAACTTGGAGCAGAAGAGGCACCACAAGACATTAATTCCTTCTGTCTATATTTTCACAAATAAATTCATAGATTTTGTCACATGACCAGGAAGGATTCAGGATTCACACTCATAGCAGTGGAAGTTCAAAAACATAAGGTTTTTTTACAAGTGAAATTTCATAATTTTTTAACTTGCTACTGGCTGCATTTCTTGCTATAGGTACACTTTTCTTCATACGTAAGAGGGAATCTTCGATGAATTTTACACAGCATACAAACTATACTTACAGGTGTGTGAAATTCTAGAATTTATTTAATTTATACAAAAATGAATGACCTGTTATATTTTAAACTTTATGTTCAAAAAAACCTCAAATTTTATAGTTAATTATCTCAAATTTTGCCCCAGTTTTTAATAAACATGTAAAATTCTAGAGATTTGCATCGAGGAGTTTGTGTTTAATAAGGATATCACGTTTGAAAGGAACTGGATATTTATTTTGGATATTACATGTACCAGAGAACAGAAATTCGTGTTCTGGGAATAGGGCCATTAAATTTTCTGGCTGCTTTTGGCATCTTTTAGCACCATAAACAGGTTCTTTTCCATTTTGTAAATCAGCTTTCGTCTTTTTCACATTCCTATGCTTCACTCTTTCCGAATTCATTACCTCCAAAGATGATATACGTGCTTCCACTACAAGCACTGTGTTTATTGCAAACAAAGCTTTGATACAGTTCACTCTGCGCTTGATTCCCATTTTCTCTAAAACACATATCTGGCTTTGCACACCATCATTAAAATATGAAACTGCATCATAAAAACCAACAGCAAGTGCATTTCTTCCCATAAAAATGGTTTTCGGCAATCTTTTCCAAGCATATTCGTTAAAGCTTTCATTAGGGTTTCGGGTACCACCATGAAGACATTTCTTCTATGTCAATAGTCCTTTCTTTCAGGTATGACCATCACTGGCGCAAACATAAACATTCGAATTCTACAGAGCGAAATACATGTATGTATGACAAACAAACAATGACAGCAGATTGCTGTACAAAGGGGTGTGGCGCTGCATCTTGGTACACTTAGGACGAAATAATGTGCCCTATAATCTCTTAAATACTTATGTTTTGTACATCAAACTATTCAGATAGATGTACGCTACAAAATAAGCATGTTTTAGAATAATTGTTTTACTTTTATTTTTGAATTCCTTCCCCGCTTAAGAGGCAGGAATCGGCCTATAGAGGGATGCTAAAAATCTCTTTGGGTTTTTTGGTCGCTGTTGTGTGTAAGAATGATGCGAAAATATACACAGAACACGAAGAAATGGGTATAAACAAAGAAATGGATTAATTATGCCTACGCTCGCGTGACGTGAGATGACACGGGGAATGGTACCAGTTCTGCCCTGGGGCCACGATGACGACAGCCTAAGTCGCCAGCCGCCCCCGGCGTCGCGTCGCCCGGCGGCTGCATCGGGGGTCACCACTGGGTGAGGTGGATGCTGCACCAAAAACTAGAGTCGACCTGCATGTCTGTGTTCAGCGAGAGAAACTCGACAGCGCAGAACTGCTCCTTTGCCAAGCACACTACCGCCACACAGGACGTCATTTCCGTCTCGCCGCTCGCTACTCGCTTTCAAAGACAAGTGAGACGTTAGGTATTTATGGTACAATGAAAAAGTTGATCTATGAATACTAGTAGTAGACATATAACATGTAGGGATTAATTCTTATCACTTTACGGTTCCATCAAGTCGTTAGAGTTCCACGAGCCTTAGACAGAGTGCTCGTACGCCATTGCCGAGTAACAGCTGCTCTGAGTGTTTTTCTCTATGTTGGTATTTTAATGCCTGACAAGGATGTGAAAAAATAGCCAATGTCGTTGATAAATGTTGCATAATGTGAAACGAATGAGGTAAGATAGAAGACAGTTACCGAATTTTCAGATGTTTAAAGGAAGTTTGCCCATTCATGACGAAAGAAAGAAACGCTTGTTAATTAGTCACTTTCATGTTCTATGGATCATTTCGCACGATAGATCATCATGACGTGGAATGAGTCATCTTACATTCAAATTGATAATTAATTCATACATCTATTTGTACTCTAAAAATCACCACCTAATTACTTTTCTTTTTCCCCAAAATGATAACAAGAAATACAGATGGAGTTATTAGTTCCCACCCACAACTTTTTACGCATTACAAACATAAAAAGTTTTCTGCAGAATAGAAGGAGTTCTCAAGGAGAACCTTTTTCAATTTATTTCCAAATTTTACCTTACTGTTTGTTAGACGTTTTATATCACAGTGTAAGTGGTCAAAATTTTTTGTTCCAGTAGTGTGCTAAAGACCACCTTAAAGTTGAGTAATGAATGTCATTTTTTCTTCTTGTACTGTAATTATGTACCTCATGGTTCCTTTTGAACTGTAGTGGGTTGTTTACAACGAGCTTCATGAAGGAACAAATATACTGTGAAGCAGTAATCAGAATGCCCATCTTCTTAATCAGATGACTACAAGATGATCACACGTGAGTGCCACATATTATTATTACAGCTCGTTTTTGGCCAATAAAGACCTTCTTTTAAAAGATGAGTTACCCCAGAACATTATTCCATACGACGTTGCTGAGTGAAAATAAGCAAAATATGTCAACTTACTGATTTATCTCTCTTCAAAATTAAACTAAGTTGTTTTAGGAGTTCCCAAATTTATGTTTTTCCAATTTAAATTCTCATCAATATGGACCCCTAAGAAGTTTAGTTTCCATCCTATGTATTACTTCATCACCATGTGTTACACATGTCACCGATGCAGTATCCCCCAGAGGTGCTGAACTGAATATAATGTGTCTTTGTGAAATTCAGGGTGAGTCAATTTTCAGAAAACCAGACCGTGATACTTTTGAGAACTTTGTTTACCATTTCTTCCAGTTCTGTATTAATACTGGGAGTGATTACAATACTGTTGTCATCTGCCAAAATAACTAATTCTGCTTGTTGTACATTAGATTGTAGATAACATATGAGAATGAGAAACAGTAGTGGACCTAAGATTGAGCGTTGGGGAACCCCATACGTGATTTCCACCCAGTCAGAATTATGTCCCTGAATTCTGTTGGTTGAATTACTACTAAGTACAACTTTCTGCAACCTTTTGGATAGATATGATAAGATCCATTGATTGACTACACCATGAATCCCATAAAATTCATCTAGAAGTATATTATAGTTTACACAATCAAATGCCTTGGATAGGTCACAGAAAATGCCCACTTGTGCTGTTTTGTTATTGAATGCTTGTAATATCTGGTGTGTGAACATTTAAATGGCATGCTCAGTAGACCACCCCTCTGTGAGGCAAACTCTGATTTGGTGACAATATTATTGTTGCCAAAGTGAGATAATCTTCTAGAATACACCACATTCTCAAAAATGTGGGTAAATGATATAAGCAGTTAAACAGGTCGGTAGTTGCTGATGTCTCTCTTATCTGTGAAATGAAAGATGTGACATTCAAATTCAAAACTGAACACTATTCAGTGTGTAAATCCGAAGAAGAGAGAAGACAACGACTGAAACATGTGTACTGTTGCAAGTCACTGTTTAAGAATTAATAATTTGATGCATGACAGATAAATTGAAGCATACCGAAAAAGCGGTGAGTTGTCCTTGTGGCTTGTTACACAACACACCATCAGCTGCAGTGTAACTGATAAGAATTTCAAATCTCCATGACAGGTAGACCGGACACCACAGCACGTTTATATAATGCCCGTGAACAGTGTCCGATGTTGTGTGATACTTGTGAAGGATAAAGAGACACTTTCTACGCATGCGTTATCTGCAACTGACATAATTTGGAAGCTGCTCCACTCTTGATCTCCAGTTGCGTGGCTGGTCTAATTGTGCAGCAATAAGATTTTGGGGCATTTAGATGTTACAATGTAGCAGTGTTGAGTTGCACATGACCACGAGGGCAGGCATTATCGTTGTCAAGTTTATTCTATCACATCTGGTCAAGACAAGGGAAGAATGCCATATTGCATATTGTGCTCACTGTGCTGTGACCCCTTTACAACTGTGCCTATCATCTGAGAACAAATAATGGTCTGTTTTGAGCAATGTGTTATCCTGCACCATGGTTCAGAGATTCATTTATTAGTTTATTTATTTATTTATGTCATTTTCTCAATACCCTGTCGGTTGAAACAGCGATCATTGCAATTTATAAGTAACAGACTCATTAGCCAGTACATTGTGATCACCTGCCTATCATCGATTAAACCTGTACTGGCAATAGCAGCGTCACTTCACGAGGAATGACCTGGACGCTCATCACGAGACTTTCGGGATGCTCGACTTGTTGAGTGTTCGAGGAGTGCTGTGGTGAGTGCCTTCGACATGTGGGGAAACCAAGGCGAAACTATGTCCAGACGTCATGGGGTTGGGTGGCCATCCCTTATTACATATCTCGAATGTTGTAGGTTGGGCAGACTGGTAGAACGTGACAGATGGTGCAGGCTACAAGTGTGTCTCAACACAAAGTCCACTGAAGACTCCTAACTATTAAAATCCTCTATTAGTACTAAATCACCATGAATTTCCTTTAGAAGCTACAACTACTACTCTTACTACAGACAGTTGTTACTAATATTAACACTAATACTAATAATTCTACTGCTGTTACAAAAGATAATATTATATTTTCTGACTCACAGAGAATAATTAACTAGCTTACTGCCTTGTTTAGATGTCCCATTTCCATATACAGTCGTCTAAGGTGGACGCACATACACACGCAATTTATTAGAGGGTGGGGTCAAATAAAAGCAGCCAGAGAATAGAGTTCTATAGTACGAAGCAACAGAACAGAAGAAAGTAAATGCAGCACTAAGCTGACTATAGCAGCTGTTGAAAATGGCCACCATTCATCTTTTGATACTTTTGGGCTCTGGTCAGTAGGTTGCTGAAGGTGGAGTGCCTGAATTGCTGCAGTCTCATCTGGAAAGTTCTGCTGCAGTTCTTGAAGACTATGAGGATTGTTGTGATTGACTCGGCTCTTGAGGGCTCTCACGCAGTGTAATAACACACTGACAAATCAGGTGACCCACGTGGCCAGCTTGGGCCACGACCAGACTGACCTCTGCTAACAACTGTGAAACATGAAGATTGTGTATCTGTGCTCAAAGGTTCGGCTGGCTGGATGGGCAGTTTCTCCATCTTGTTGGAAGTAAATGAACCCCTTTCCCTCCTCCATTAATGCTGCCACAAATAGCTCGAAAATGTTGGCAATGTGATGGGCCAAAGTCAGCAGCTGATTAAAGAAGGTAAAACCAGTAATGCTGCGTGCAGCCACTGCACACAAAAAACCGACTTTCTGATCGTGCAAAGGTGTTTCCTGGAAGTTCTGCGGACTCTCTGCTACCCAGGATCTGTTATTCTGTGAACTGAAGTAACAACTCAGCTGAAATCAGGCTCCACCAGACATAAAGAACAGATCCGTGTACAAGCAATTCATTGTTATCTCAGTGAACAGCCATTCACAAATGTGGAGGTGCTGAGGAACATCTTCTTGTTTTAATGCATGACCAATAGACACGCGATAGATATATATACAGGGTGGTCCATTGATCGTGACTGGGCCAAATATCTCACAAAATAAGCGTGAAACGTAAAAACTACAAAGAACGAAACTTGTCCAGCTTGAAGGGCAACCAGATGGCGCTACGGTTGGCCGCTAGATGGCGCTGCCATGGGTCAAACGGATATCAACTGCGTTTTTTTAAATAGGAACCCCCATTTTTATTACACATTCGTGTAATACATAAAGAAATATGAATGTTTTAATTGGACCACATTTTTCGCTTTGTGATAAATGGCGCTGTAACAGTCACAAACATATGGTTCACAATTTTAGACGAACACTTGGTAACAGGTAGGTTTCTTAAATTCTAATACAGAACGTAAGTACATTTGAACATTTTATTTCGGTTGTTCCAATGTGATACATGTACCTTTGTGAACCTATCAATTCTGAGAACGCTTGCTGTTAAAGTGTGATTACCTGTAAATACCACATTAATGCAATAAATGCTCAAAATGATGTCCGTCAACAGCGAGTAGTTTGCCTTCCGTAATGTTCGCATATGCATTGACAATGCGCTGACGCATGTTGTCAGGCGTTGTCGGTGCATCGCGATAGCAAATATCCTTCAACTTTGCCCACAGAAAGAAATCCGGGGACGACAGATCCGGTGAACGTGCGAGCCATGGCATGGTGCTTCGACGACCAATCCACCTGTCATGAAATATGCTGTTCAATACCACTGCAACCGCACGCGAGCTATGTGCCGGACATCCGGCATGTTGGAAGTACATCGCCATTCTGTCATGCAGTGAAACATTTTGTAGTAACATCGGTAGAACATTACATAGGAAATCAGCATACGTTGCACCATTTAGATTGACATCGATAAAATGGGGGCCAATTATCCTTCCTCCCATAAAGGCGCACCATAAATTATCCCGTCAAGGTCACTGATGTTCCACTTGTCGTAGCCATCGTGGATTTTACTTTTCCAGTTTACGTTACCGCTGTTGGTGAATGACGCTTAGTCGCTAAATAGAATGCTTGCAAAAAATCTGTCATCATCCCTAATTTCTATTGTGCCCAGTGGCAGAACTGTACATGACGTTCAAAATCGTCGCCTTGCAATTCCTGGTGCATAGAAATGTGGTACTGGTACAATCGATGTTGATGTAGGATTCTCAACATCGACGTTTTTGATCCCAATTATCGCGCAATTTGTCTGCTACTGATGCGCGGATTAGCCACGACAGCAGTTAAAACACCTACTTGAGCATCATCATTTGTTGCAGGTATTGGATGACGTTTCACATGTGGTTGAATACTTCCTGTTTCCTTAAATAACGTAACTATCCGGCGAACGGTCTGAACACTTGAATGACGTCCAGGAAACCAAGCAGCATACATAGCACACGCCCCTTGGGCATTTTGATCACAATAGCCATACATCAATACGATATCGACATTTCCGCAAATGGTAAACGGTCCATTTTAACACGGGTAAAGTATCACGAAGCAAATACCGTCCGCACTGGCAGAATGTTACGTGATACCACCTACTTATACGTTTGTGACTATTACAGCGCCATCCATCACAACGCGAAAAAAGTGGTCCACTAAAATATTCATATTTCCTTACGTGCTATACGAATATGTAATAAAAATGTGGGTTCCTATTTAAAAAAACACAGTTAATATCCGTTTGACCTATGGCAGCGCCATCTAGCGGGCCAACCATAGCGCTATCTGATTTCCCCCTTCAAGCTTGATGAGTTTCGTTCTTTGTAATTTATTCGTTTGATGCTTATTTCGTGAGATATTCGGCCCAGTCAGTATCAGTGGACAACCCTGGATGCAGGTCTGCATAATCAATGTGATATCCTAGTCTCTTGTAACAGGTGTTGGATTGATTTGGTAGGTCTCTGATACATTATCTCGTGCACTGCAGCTATGTTTTGTGGTGTGCAGGGGACTTTATAATTTTTTTTTTGACTGGTTCAAAACAGGTCCGTTTGACATCACTTTCGGATTAAGCGTTGCATGGGAGTCGTTGCTCAAAGTTTAACAACACTAAACTCCGCAGAAAACAAGTGACCACACCGTTCCCATGACTCCGTTGCAACATAACTTTTCACAACAAACGCCTGCTACTCCACTGTGAGTGCCATTGTCCCCTCTGTAATGCTTCACTCACACTGACACAGGCCTCACTACACTCTGAATTGATGTGGATCACGTGGTGGACTTACACATAGCATGCATGTCACAGGGTGTGGCTATATGCATCTATTCACGCGCAATCGTATCCAATCTCCCAGGCCACTTTCATTTGCTCCACCCTGTACTAACAGAAGTATCTAGGGTCTCTCTAGGTTTGGAGCCAGATTGGCCACGCTATCATGTCCGGCAATATTTTACTGCCTCGAGACAGCACTGCAACGGATCAAAGTGTATCACTTATATTTCACTCATTTTTCTAATCTTCTTAGATACACTCGTGGCCACCTCCCTAAACGCTTTTGTTGTTGGACCAGCCAATCGGAGTTATGTATTCTTTTGTTCACAGTCCCTAAGGTCATGAGCATATCTTCCTTGTCCCTGCATTGGTGTCAGAGACTACTAGCGGATGGTCTATGGAATTATTCAGCCACGTGTAGCTGTCATTACTACCAACACAGAAAAGACTTCTATTGGAGTGGTTCTGTGAATATAATGCATAGACTACTCGCATTACAGCAATGAATCACATTTTGTACTGGCCCAGATGAGCATCGTCAGGCACTATGGCGGCGACCTTGGTCGCATTCTTTCTGTTTTCTGGAAACATGCAGCAGTGTTACTTCTGGGGTCATGGTATGTGGATCCACTGGGTATGACCTCAGCTCAAAACTCATAGTGACTGAGGACGCTGTTGGCACAATGGTACGCCACTGCAATCCCATGTCCCTGTTTGCTACCTCTCATGCAACAGTATTGTGACATCAACAATCAACAGGAAAATGCTCACCCACACATGGGACGTATCTCCATAAATGGTCTGCGTGACGTTGAAATACCCCCACGTCCCGAGAGACATCCAGATCTAACATGTCGGGTGTCAATCCATCGCAGTGCTAGTAATTGTGACATCAAGGACGAATTGCAACGGTTATGGCCCACTTTCCCTCAGGAGACGATAAAATGACTTTAAGATTTACTTCCCAACAGAACCAATGCATTTGTCCAGGTAAGTGTGATTGTAATGCCAAACTATAAATGGGTTCATACCACTAAGTTCTGTGGAAATTTGACTCGATTATTCAATGACTGTGATAATGTCACATACTGTCTCAA
Source organism: Schistocerca piceifrons (assembly GCF_021461385.2). Lineage (NCBI taxonomy): Eukaryota > Metazoa > Arthropoda > Insecta > Orthoptera > Acrididae > Schistocerca > Schistocerca piceifrons. Next base: position 137,967,838 of record NC_060148.1, on the reverse strand, counting down.
CATGTGAAGTATCATTACGTTTCGTCAACCCTTCCGAAAACTTCAGTTCTTGTTGATACACTGTATATTTAAACATAAACTCTACATCAAGCGATGTACATAGTCTTACGTAGAGGTTATGTTTCCAGTCTTACATGCTTCACTTTCTGCAGACTCTACCTTTCACTTTTACAGCTGGTAAAGTCCATAAATTTATGTTTATGTGTTATACTCATATAGCAATGCACCAGCAACCTACTTCCACATCGATTCCCTTCAAGATTAACTTGGGAGATATATAACCAACACTGAAACTGGAAACTCCATCCACTACATTAATATATACATAAACTTTGGAAAAGAATTTTAGCTTCGGAAACAATCCCCATACTACCACAATGAATGAACATAATACAAAGAAAGATGTTGATATCAATTAAAACAATAAGTTTACTGTTAACCATTGCCATCTCTGCTTTTTAGAAACTAAAATTCGATTTTTTCGCCATAATACTTCGCTAACGCCACCCTCCTCTAATTTGTTTAAATATGTGCTTATGTAGTGACAAAACTCACAACATGCCACAGACGGAGGTTGAGTTGGGACCTGTGGTCTGCACAGCTGTGACGAGGGTCTGGCCTCAGTCGCTGTGCTCACTGTGTGACTGTATATTGGGGGTTGTCCTGCTGTGTCCAGTAGCTGGCCCACAGTGCAGAGGTAGACTGTTTAGATACATGTATTCACACTGGGACCAGAGGGCAGCTATCTATCCACAGATAATGGGACCAGTACAGCCCAAGGCAACAATGGGTCCACTAATCCACTAAGATAAATGGCTTACCTAGTGAGACAATCAGTTTACACACTGCCTCTCAGGAGTTTCTCATACTAGCAGTTTAACATACCAAGTTACAATGACTCAGAAAATAGATTGGCAAAACGTTTAAATTTACTTAATTTGATACTATGTCCATCAGATGGTGTTTGTAGGTCATATGCTACAGACTGGGCGGTAGGGCGAACGTACAGTAAATATGATGACATATACTTCTGAAATGACAGGGGGAAGGAAATTCAGAGAAAAATGGAGCACAGTATTTGTCGAATTACGAAGCTACTGCATTAAAAATTTAACTTCCATTAAAACCTTTATCACAGAATTGAAACTTCGGCCAATAGATTTATTTGATTAACACTGACCAATGAGAACTCACACGAAACAGGTGAATGTTGAATAGTACCTGAGTGGGAAGCTGAACGAGTCTATGAGTATGATCAGCAAAACAAGCAGACACACTATATATATATATATATATATATATATATATATATATATATATATATATATATATATATATATGCCTACAGGTTGTCACTCACTGAAATCAAGAATTTGGTTTTGTTACTGTGTTCAGTGTAATGATATTTATCAGACTTTATTAGTATATCTCATGGATAAAAGAATGATTCAATATGATTGAAAACCATGAGTAATAGGTTACATAAGGCATTGCACCAAATATATCTCAGTAAAGATTCATGAAATCATGCTTTCACATAGAAAGTAGAGAAAGTCCATTGCGCCTTCTTCAAGTTAGAAGGAGATACAGGCAAATATCTGGAGACTGGAAGGTAGTCACTGAAGTTTATGAGTGTGTGTGAGTGTGTGCGTGTGTGTGTGTTATATTAGTGCATAATAATTTAAATATAAGTGCAATCCACAGACAAAGGAACTATGCTACATATGCCAGTTGATGGAAATTTGTATGTAGTGTGATAACCAGTGAAAAAGTTGTGGCTGTGTGTGTGTTGGTTAACGTTTGTGATTTCTCACGAAGAAAATGGGCGAAGAATTTACGATTGACGTAAGAAGAGAGGCTTCATGTGTATGGACGTAACATGGATGGATACTTGGGTGTGAACTGGTTGTCATGGTAAGCAGATGAATATGCACAATGCAATAGTGTACATAGCTTGAAGCAATGAAGAAGATACTGTTTAGGTCTTGTGACATGCACGCTATTTAAGTTAAGAAGTGGATTTCACAACTTTACTTCTAAATAATTGAGACAGAATTACATATTTAAAGTTAATGTGTAAATAATACGCATCTTGAAACCATAGCTGTGGCGATAAGCATTTTCATTCACACATTGATTTTCGTTTATAATTATGGAATACACTTCTGTAACTTTAAAAATAAATGAGAAATGAATCATTGAATGTAAGGATTATTATGTCAGGGATATGAATTCCAGTTTTTGAAGCAGCTCAGTAAGTGGTGCATAAATATTCAGATATATCTAAAAATAAAAGTAATTTATGGTAATTACTAGTCACTAGCATTGTAGTGAGTATTTATAATGTGATATGTTCATAAAAAACAATAAAAGGATCTAAAGATCTCTTTCATTTTGACATGGTTGGGGATGGACCAATAACTGGAACAACTCAGAAAAGGAAAACACTAAGTTCTACCACAAGAAAACACTGCAAGACTAATATTTACAAAAGCCGCAGGGAAAAAAACAAAGAATGGTCAGTAGATATTTTACAGACCCTCCTCTAAGAGCCAAGTAAGGAGTTTTCACACAGAAAGGCGCCTTCCTTTGTGTGTTGCACAAGGGAGTGCACTGAAGTATGGCAATGTCATGGGAAAGAACAGACTAGAAGCGGGAAGGAAATGTGAAGGAAGACAGAGCATTATGTGGAACTGCCTGAAGCAGCAAAGCTGTTGTGAAACCCGGTCGCCTTTCTTGTGAGGTGGTCATGTGGTGTTTAAGAATTACGTTTTTATATCACCTTCTTTAAGAGAAATTTTCCATATTTGCTCCAATTGAGGATGACATTTTCCTTAGAGCTTAGTAAACTTCAAAAAAGTTTTTTCTAATTCCCCTCGAATAGGTCGTTACAGTTAATGAATTTTTTACAGAAATTGTCAGCGAATCCCATATATATATCTAGAAAGTAAAAGGGAGATACACAACACACAAAACTGTTGGACTGATATGGGTGTAGCGACTAACGTGACTGACTACTCCACTACAACGAAGATTTCACGTTTTACAGAACGGAAACGTCACGAATAGGGAATTTAAAATGCGTTGCTGCACACCTTGAACTGTGCTGCAGCATTCTAAGATACACTATGTGATCAAAAGCATCCAAACACCTGGCTGATATTGAATTACAAGTTCGTGGCGCCCTCTGTAGGTAATGCTAGAATACAATATGGTGTCGGCCGACCATTAGCCTTGATGACAGCTCCTACTCTCGCAGACATACGTTGAATCAGGTGCTGGAAGGTTTCTTGGGGAATGCCAGCAAATACTTCATGGAGTGGTGCACTTAGGAGAGGTATCTTTGTCAGTCTGCAAGGCCGGGCACAATGTTGATGTTCCAAAACATCACAAGAAGTTCTGTAGGATTCAGGTCAGCACTCTGTCCAGGCCAGTCCATTACAGGGATGTTACTGAGGTGTAACCACTCCGCCCCAGGCCGTGCATTAAGAACAGGTGTTTGATCGGGTTGAAAGATGCAATCACCACCCACGAATTGCTCTTCATCATAACCGCCTCCGAAGTTTACTGTTGGCACTACACACACTGGCAGATGACGTTCACAAAGCATTCGCCACACCCACTCCCTGCCGTCGGATGGCAACATTGTGTACCATGGCTCGTCACTCCACAAAACGTTTTTCCACGGTTCAGTCGTACAATGTTTACTCTCCTTAAACCAAGCGAGACATTGTTTGCATTTACTGGCATGATGTGTAGCCTGTTAGCAGCCACATGACCATGAAAGTTCTGTCAGCTCCCGCCTAACTGCCATAGTACTTGCAGTGGATCGTGATGCAGTTTGGAATTCCTATGTGATCATATGGATAGATGTCTGCCTATCACACATTAAGACCCTCTTCAACTGTTTGCGGTCTCTATCGGTGAGCAGACGAGGTCGGCCTGTATGCTTCTGTGCTGTACGTGTCCCTACACTTTCCCACTTCACTATCACATAGGAGACAGTGACCTAGGGATGTGTAGGAGTATGGAAATCTCGCGTACACATGTATGACACAAGTGACACACCATCACCAGACCACATTCGAAGTCCATGAGTTCCGCGAAGCGCCCCGTTGTGCCCTCTCACGATGTCTAATGACTACTGAGGTCACTGATATGGAGCACATGGCAGCAGGTGGTAGTGCAATGCACCTAATATGAAAAACGTATGTTTTATGGGGAGTCCGGATACTTTTGACCACATAGTGTAGATATTTCCCTGGTCCTGGTAAGGAGCGACAGTCTTGCTCCGCTTCTTCAGCTTCACTTTACACGGTAGAACGCCATTTATAGGTATCTCATTCCCAGAAGCAGGGGAGACAACAAACGAGAACAGAGGGTACTTTGAAGGAAGAGGTTTAGGGTAGCATGTACAGCACAGAGAACGGAGCGGGACTTCCCTAACTGCCAACAGCACATGTCACTGTAGTGTCTGTCTGTGATCTGAACAGTCCATCATTGTGTCCATCACTAGAACGGAACCTGCAGTGGCCACAGCTAATTTTCCTTTTTCTTCAAACACTTCAGGAGCTAACTTAAATAACAGCTTGTTGTACACATGCAATTCAATAGAAATGTTGACGGCAAATAAGACCTAAATAATCCACGTAGCTATGGAAATCTTGGCTATTGCATGATTTTCCTCTTGCTAACTTATCTGCTAACAAAAGATTTGAGAGTAGGTCCCGAGTTCGAGTCTCGGCCTGGCACACAGTTTTAATCTGCCAGGAAGTTTCATATCAGCGCACAACACGCTGCAGAGTGAAAATCTCATTCTGGAAACATCCCGCAGGCTGTAGCTAAGCCGTGTCTCCGCAATATCCTTTCTTTCAGGAGTCCTAGTTCTGCAAGGTTCGCAGGAGAGCTTCTGAAAAGTTTGGAAGGTAGGAGACGAGATACTGGCAGAAGTAAAGGTGTGATGACCGGGCGTGAGTCGTGCTTCGGTAGCTCAGTTGGTAGAGCACTTGCCCGGGAAAGGCAAAGGTCCCGAGTTCGAGTCTCGGCCCGGCACACAGTTTTAGTCTGCCAGGAAGTTTCATTTGATGAAAATGTTATTAAAATTCAACGAAAGCATTGTGAGCCAGCAGAAAGTGCTATTTCTATTTCCAGTGTCTGTGTTTATGGGTCTACTGTGCACTGGCCTTCAGACATCCATGCATGTTTGAAGAAACAGGTACTGCTGTGAGCTACAGCTGCGTGAAGTACAAGAAACGTATTAACAATCGTGAATACGACGACACTCCAACTGTACAGTTTACTGGTGATATGAAAAGCTTGATGTCAGACCTGGACTGGAATCTGAATTTCCCAATGTGCAAGTATGATCGCCGAACAACTTCGTCTATTCGAGAAGGCTACAATGACCGACCTAAAACTCCACATATCACCGCGAGTTTCCATGTCTTGCTGTAGAACAATCACTGTAACTCTCACACAGGAAGAAACTTACTTATTGTTGCCATGACCTCTGCCTGGGCATATGAATACTACTTACAGTGCCTGTGTTTAAAAACCTCCTATGGCATGTCCTTAAGACAAGGATGCATGTCTGAAGGAACAGATCCTGCTGCAGTTCACAGCTGTATTTAGCATAAGAAATGTGTTTGCAGTTTAAAGTACGATGAGATTCTCACTCTACAATTTACTGGTGACATTAGAAGATTTGTGCCAGACTGGGATCCGAACCTGGGTTTCCCACTTTATGCGAGCAGTGGCCTTAACAACTTCCAAGATCCAGGTTAGAGTGTCAGTATGGAAGAAATTTTACTATTTTGCCAATATATAGGGTAAATCACCTAATGCTTCCTCCAGAAATATTGCGGGTATTGAAAGTGCTATTCATCTGCTGTTTTCATACAGCGGATTGGTAGTCTGGAGTTCGTATTGTTAGCTAATCCATAGATTGTACTAATACCTAGGAAGTGTATTTGTTGTGCCAAAATACACTTTTCTAAATAGACCAACTCCTATTGATATTAACAAACGAAAAGTAGCGTAGATCAGAATGTCAGTGGTGTTTGTTGCAGGATCCAAGTACGAAAGTACGAGTCGTTTACGAGGTACCATATTTGAAATGTTTGACATCGGCACTTGTTTGTGGCATTCAACCTGCTTAGTTGCGAAGTACAATGTCTTTATGTTAGCTTACTTCGAGCATGCGTGTTCCTTGAGAGCATTTAGACAAGCTATTCAGTTAGTGTGTGACAATCTAATGCAGACAACGCCGGAATTTGTATGACATACATTATGTGACCAAAGGTATCTGGACACCCCCAGAAACATTCGTTTTTCATATTAGGTGCATTGTGCTGATACCTACTGCCAGGTACTCCATATTGGCGCCCTCAGTGCACATTACACACCGTGATTCAGCAGAATGGGGCGCTCCACGGAACTGACGGACTTCGAATGAGGTCAGGTGATTGATGTCTCACTTGTCATACGTCTGTACGCGAGATTTCCACACTCCTAAACATGTGTAGGTCCGATGTGATAGCGAAGTGGAAACGTGAAGGGACACATACAGCACAAAAGCGTACAGGCCGACCTCGTCTGTCGAATGACAGAGACTGCAGACAGTTGAAGAGGGTCGTAATCTGTAGTAGGCACACATCTATCCAGAACATCACGCGGGAAATCGAAACTGCATCGGTATCCACTACAAGTACAATGACATTTAGACGGGAGGTGACAAAACCAGGATTTCATGGTCGAGCGGCTGCTCTTAAGCCACACATCGCAGTGGTAAATGTCAAATGACGCCTCGCCTGGTGTAAGAAACGTAAGCATTGGACGATTGAACAGTGGAAAAACGTTGTGTGGTGTGGCTAATCATGGTACACAATGTGCCAATCGGATGGCAAGGTGTGGGTATGGCGAATGCCCTGTGAACGCTCTCTGCCAGCATGTGTAGTGGCAACAGTAAAATTCGGAGGCGGTGGTTTTATGATATGGCCGTATTTGTCATGGAAGGTGCTTGCACCCCTTGTTGTTTTGCGTGGAATTATCACAGCACAGTCCTACATTCATGTTTTAAGCGCCTTCTTGTTTCAAACTGTTCAAGAGCAGTTCGGGGATGGCGATTACATCCTTCAACATGAAAGAGCACCTGTTCATAATGCATGGGCTGTGGCCGAGTGGTTGCATGACAGTAACGTCTTTGTGAAGGACTGGCCCACACAGGGTCCTGACCTGAACGCTACAGAACACATCTGGGATATATTGGAACGCCAGCTTCGTGCCAGGTCTCACCGACCAACATCGATACCTCTCTTCAGTGCAACACTCCTTGTAGAATGAGCTGCCATTCCCCAACAAATCATCCAGCACCTGATTGAACTTGTGGCTACGAGAGTGGAAGCTGAGGTCAAGGCTAAGGGTGGACCAGCACCACACTGAATTCCAGCATTACCGATGGAGGGCTTCACTGAATTTCTAAGTCATATTCAGCCAGGTGTCTGGATACATTTGATCACATAGTGTATACAAGAAAATGGATATCACTAGTAGTGTATTTTACTGCGCATGCACATCTAATTAAACTTTGTGGTGGACGTTGAAGGCTTGTCAGTACACACACTTAGAGCTGTGTAACATAGTTGAGCAGCTTGTCTCATGCTTACCTGGTGTCTGTCGGTGTCTCTGCAATCAGGTGAGTCAACTCCACAACAGTTTGTGGGTCGTTGACTACAGCCTCAGCCCAGCCCTGCGTCGCCATCACACGGAGCAAGTGGGCCTTTATGAAGGCGACGGCGGCCTGCTTCAGCCTGTTGGCGGAATGCCTAATCGCGATAACACCTGCAGCTGCCGCAGTCTCGACAGATAGCTGGGCGACCACCTGTTGCTCACAGTGCGCTTTCAGTACCGACAGGCCGTATACGTCGGCGGCGACCAGCAGCTTTGGGGCCATGCTGGGCAGCTGGGGCACCTGCAGGGCGTAGAGGTATGCCAGCACCTGGCGCAGCACAGGACCCTCTGTGTCCGAGAGTACGAGCTGGCCGCTGCTAGCCTCTAAGATGACGCGACGGAACATGTCCGCAAACACGGGACTCCTGGCGGCCAAGACAGCCCTGTGCGCCACAAGCCGCGTGTCCCCGGCCAGCAGAGTCACCACAGCGCCGTCCCCGGCGTCCAGCAGGGCACCCAGATCCACGGCCGTGGCCTTCTCAGCCTCCTGAACTCGTCCCTGTGTGAGGGATTCTGGAACACAGTTTCCCAAGGGGAAGGTGGGAGTGGCTGCCAGTGCAGTGGCTGCCAGTGCAGTGCATTTATAAAGCTGCCATCAGTATAAAATTCACACACAACATAGATTAAAGTGTGTAGATGAAGGAAATAATACTTCTGAAAATGTATTACATCTCCTCTTAATACTTCCCTATTTGCTTGTAAAAAATGCCACGGGGGGAATAAAGGCCTCCTATCATTTGTCTCTTTGTACAATTACTTGCTCAAGGTATCAAAATGGACATCTAGCACACAACTAAGAGATTATTTTATTCAACACACAGTCCCAATTTCTGTACCTATTTAAGAAAACAATGATATTTTATGTCTGAAATCTGTATCCCTCTGCCCTTAACCGCTAGCCCAGCATGTTTCTCTCCAGGAACTGATACAGGGGATCAACTAACTGCTGTCACAGTCTGGAATGACTTTCTAGAAACATGATATAGAGGTGGCGGGCATAGCTTGATGGCAACTTCTCACATATTCCAACATGACAACACCCAATATTTTGTAGGGTAGTGGCATAACGGGCCCCTCGCCCCCCCTCCCCCAGTGGATAAAATTAAACTTTGTCTGGGGTACAAACAACTGTGTCCAACTGTGTTTCGCTCACAATACTAAATTATTTCTAAAAGATCATGTTTATCATTACTATTTCACAACAATGTAATAGTTATTACATAAGTTAACATCAGTTAATTTTTAATTTTAAATTATAGAAGTAATGAATGATACAATGTGGTGCATGCTACAGCTTGTCAAACGAATATATGAACTTCATCTTCCATACATAATCCTCCTGCTGCACACAATAGTTTTCACTTTGTACCATGATGGAGAAATCGAGACATATAGATCACATATATTTCCATATCTCATAAAAATTTGTAGCAAATGACCAGAAATTTCGTCATCACTCACTTCATAATAATAAATTAAAAAATATTAAACTTCAGCTCAACACTTACAATGTAGTGGCTACTATTGTAGTGTAAGATGTGTACAGTACTTTATTTTTATTATTATTTGTGGCACCTAGTCACACTCAAAGCGTTGGCAAGTTAAAATCGTTCGGTTTCTGACACTGCAGAAGTAAGGAGTCCAGCAATCAAGTGATACAGAAACAGTAAGTAGAGTGCACGAATTTTCACTTGACTGATTTTAGGTAAAGGTGCCGGGTGACGGTGACACAAGTGTCAATAGAGAGAGAAGTGGTGTAGAGGAAACAAGTTTTGTAACAACTGCATAACTTCACTGCAGACAGTTAGCTAACTTCCATTTTTGAGTAGTCTTAGACACAATGAGAATGGCTACATCATTACAAATAAGAAGTACCAGTTGTATAATTGACACATTAGTCAGAGGTTTAATAAAACGTCTACAAAAGCTAAGTATCATTTACCTTTCATCACCTTCAAAATAAAAATTTTCAAAGGAAATATTCTTCTTAGTGGAGTTTAGTTAATTGCTAAAGACGATGACTTAGTGTGTGTGTTTGGGAGGGTATGGGGGTGGAGTGGGGGAGGTGGAGCTCTAGCTAGTGTCTGTTTGCACTCTGGGATAAAGCCATTACTGTAGGGGTATATGTCAGAGCCAGTCATAGAGAATATGCCATATTTTCAACACACATTTTTTCCGTCATTTGATAATTGATGACACCCTACCAAATTGTTGCAGATGGTACTGATAACTGACCTTTGTTCGTGTGAGTTCTTCATTACAAGCTGTTATTAGCGTTGAAAATAGTCACAGTTCCAGTTACTACGTTAGATGATCAGGTTGATCCTTTAATTGACATTTTAAATTACTACTATTTATTGCACTTATTTTCTATCGGCTAGCTCTGAAAATCCGAGAAACAAGAAAGCCCTGTGAAAGACAACATTCCAGCTGAATTTGTCGAACGTGGAAGAATTGGAATCAGAAATCTGTTAAATACTCCCTAGCGTAACATATAGAAACAGGGGAATTTTCTCTCAGATTCTAGAAAAACATTATACAATATTTGTCCTTAAAGGAGGAATGTCTTAAAATACGAAAATTACCGAAGTCTTAGCTTAGTTGTGAATGCCTTATCAAATAAAGGCTTCCACTGTCTTCGAACAGTGGACACACGATTATCAGAAAGTCAGTTTGGATTCGGAAAAGAACGAAGAATCCAAGAAGGAGTAAAATCATTAAACTTAATTTGAAATTGTAAATACATAGCTTTTGTAGGTATACAGGAAACGTCTCATGATGTAAAATGGCCAAATAAAGTCTGAGATACAGGAGAGAGTAGGAATATGCATAGAGAGTGATATGTGGAAGCTGTATAATAAAAGAGAAGACATCCATTGGAGTGAACTCTACACAGGTTCTACGCATGTTCACAAATGAGTCCGGCAGGTTGGTGTACAAACAATTATCTTTAATCTATTCAACGAACAGGTACTTAGGAAGGCGGAGAAGTGTTACATGTAGTAATACAGGAGAATAGAGCAGGTATGCATGGCATAGCTGTTTTATCTGATAGTCAATACAATCTAGGCCCATGCTAGTGGCCTCTGTGTGCATCAGAACCAGAATGGTCCCAAAAGTGCACCTCCATGGTGAATTTGGATGATCCATGAGTGGACATTGCACACCACACAGTCTCCCATTGAGGGTGAAGTGACATCTCGATCGCCAAATACTGACCCTCAGCCCCCAACCGTGTCAATATCACTTACTAACGAATCCATACAAATAAAAGTGGCCGACAACAACATGGGGTGTTCGATGGGCATTCTAATTCCCATCGTGTCCCGCGGCTGGGGCATTGGACTGGATGAAGAAGATCCATAGAGTTCCCTCCACGGTCGCCAGATCTAACAAAAAATGGCTCTGAGCACTATGGGACTTAACATCGGAGGTGATCAGTAGCCTAGAACTTAGAACTACTTAAACCTAAGGACATCACACACATCCATGCCCGAGGCAGGATTCGAACCTGCGACCGTAGCGGTCGGGCGGTTCCAGACTGAAGCGCCTAGAAGCGCTCGGCCACACCGGCTGGCCCCAGATCTAACACCTACGGACTTTTACTTGTGGGGAACTGTGAAAGATAACGTCTATCGACGTAAGCCACGCACGCTGGAGGAACTTCGCCAGGAGATTACAGCGACATGTGCAGCGATCTACACTCTAACAGTGACCGACATAGTTGCGACGAGCCGGAAGCTGTGGCCGAGTGGTTCTAGGCGCTTCAGTCCGGAATCGCGCTCATGCTACAGTCCCAGGTTCGAATCCTCCCTCCGGCATGGATGTGTGGGATGTCCTTTGATTAGTTAGGTTTAAGTAGTTCTAAGTCTAAGGGAGTAATGCCATCAGATGTTAAGTACCATAGTGCTTAGAGACTTTTAACGACCGCTCGTCATTCTGCTATGTGTATAGCCACCGACTGTAAACATTTTAACACTTAAAGTAACCGTATGCTAAGCAGAAAGTTGTACAACATATGTGATGAATTATTAATTGTAAAATGAAATGAAATGTCGTGTGGCTAAGGCCTCCCGTCGGGTAGACCGTTGCCTGGTGCAGGTCTTTCAATTTGACGCCATTTCGGCGACATGCCCGTCGATGGGGATGATATGATGATGATTAGGACAACACAACAGCCAGTCCCTGAGCAGAGAAAATTTCCAACCCAGCCGGGAATCGAACCCGGGACCTTGGGACTGACATTCCGTCACGCTGACAACTCAGCTACCGGGGCCGGACAATTGTAAAATAAACACTTAAGTAATACTTCTCGTTCCTTATGGTGTGCATACATTTTTCTGGCTGACTGTATATAAAGAAGATTAAAAAAATGTTAATTCGTTACAAAGTTCGGCATGTTATAATTTATTCAAAATGCAAACGTTACTACATATATTCGGATCAAGGTTATGACATCTTCGGTGTGACTGCCGTCATTGGCGATGAGGTGGCGCAGATGAATAGCGAAATTCTGCGTGACCCACTGAAGTGTCGGAAAATCGATGCTGGCGATGACCTCCTGAATGTCTGTTTTCAGCTCAGCAATAGTCTCTGGGCTATTGCTGTACACCTTGACCTTAATATAGCCCCACCGAAAGAAGTCGATGTATTCAGACCTGGAGAATATGGCGGCCAATCGAGGCCCATGCCAGTGCCTCCAGGGTACACCAGAGCCAGAATGCGGTCCCAGATTGCTCCTCCAGAACATCAAACACCTCCCTGCTTCGAAGGGTCGAGCACTATGAATCACATCTTATCGAAATGAGGGTAACTTTGGATAATCGTGATGATATCATCTTCAAAAACATTTATGTACCGTTCGGTAGTCACCAAAAGAATATTGCACTGATTATTCCGTGACTGGAGACTGCACACCACACAGTCACCCGTTGAGGGTGAAGAGACTTCTCGATCACCGAATGCGCAGTCTCAGTCCACCAAATGCGCCAATTTCGATTATTGACGAACCCATCCAAATAAATGTGGGCTTAGGCGCGAAACGAAACCATATTCACATCAAAGTTCTGTTCGTCAATTCTGGAGACAAGAGTGCAGGCGAAATACAGTTCCATGGCCCTCTAGCTTAATGGCTGAGGAGTTTGAATTTTGTATGGGGAAAGATGCATGTCTTCAACAACTATACGTCGCAGTGCCTCCCAGTTAATTCCCAGCTGTTGTGCAGCTCGTCTGATAGGTTTCCTGGGGCTGGTTTGAAACACTGCGCTTGTCGTCTTGATGTTTTCAGGCGTTTCCATCCGCTTCGGTCCACCGACATTGCGAACACTGTCAGCACGAAAGCTACCCGTTCTCTCAAACTTGTGAATCATATTCTTGATTTTTAGCACACACGGACCGGTTGTCTTCATCTTGATCTCGATCACACCACTTCCTTTGAGCCGCATTTGGGCTGTTATTGCTCGTGTAGTAGGCCTTCACAAGTGGTATATGTTCAGGTACGCTGTACCGTGACGTTTTCTCGTGCACATAGCCGACAACAACAAGGCGCACGTGCATACGCAAACTAATTCCCATCATCCCTCGCAGCCAACAGTGCAATTTGAACGTCATGAAGCAAACCGTCCAGAAGCTGTGACGATTTCATTTCATGTAGGTCAATAACTGTCACCCTCAAACTTCCTGGCAGATTAAAACTGTGTGCCGGATCAAGATTCGAACTCAGGAACTTTGCCTTTCGCGGGCAACTGCTCTGTCGACTGGGCTACCCAACCACGACTCACGTCCCACCCTCTGGGCTTCAGTTCTGCGAGTACCTCGTCTCCTACCTTCCAAACTTCACTAGCACTCCTGGCAGGAAGTTTCATATCAGCGTACACTCCGCTGCAGAGTGAAAATTTCAGTCTGCAAACATTCCCCCAGGCTGTGCCTAAGCTATGTCACCGCAATATCCTTTCTTTTTCGGAGTGCTAGCCTTGCAAGATTCGCAGAAGAGCATATGTGAAGTTTGGAAGGTAGGGGACGAGGTACTGGTAGAACTGAAGCCCAGAGGAGGGGACGTGAGTCCTGCTTGGGTAGCTCAGATGGTAGAGCACTTGCCTGCAAAAGGCAAAGGTCTTTAGCTCTTGTCTCGGTCCGGCACACCCTTTTAATATGCCAGGAAGTTTCATATCAGCACACACTCTGCTGCAGTGTGAAAATTTCAATCTAGAATTGTAACCCTGTATGAATAGCTTTCCTTCCTGATTTCTATCGTAAACATGTTGTTGTTGTTGTTGTTGCTGTTGTGGTCTTTAGTTCAGAGACTGGTTTGATGCTGCTCTATCCTATGTAAGCTCCTTCATCTCAAAGTACCTACGGCTGTCTACTTAATGTATTCATATCTTGGTCCCCCTCCACGCTGCTCTCCAATGCCGAACTGGTGATACCTTGATGCCTCAAAAAAAGGCAGACGAACAGACCCCTTCTTCTAATCAATTTGTGCCACAAATTTCTCTTCTCCCCAATTCTATTCAGTACCTCCAGATTAGTTACGTGGTATACCCATTTAATCTTCAGCATCCTTCTGTAGCACCACATTTCGAAAGATTCTATTCTCTTCTTGTATAAACTATTTATCGTCCATGTTTCACATCCATACACAGCTACACTCCATGAAAATTCTTTCAGAAACGACTTCCTGACATTTAAAACTATACTCGATGTTAACAAATTTCTCTTCTTTTGAAACGCTTTCCTTGTCATTGCCAGTCTAAATTTTACATCCTCTCTACTTCCACCATCACCAATTAATTTGCTCCCCAAATAGCAAAAATCATCTACTACTTTAAGTGCCTCGTTTGCTAATCTAATCCCCTCAGCCTCACCTGATTTAATTCGATTACTTCCCATTATCGTCGTTTCGCTTTTGTTTAAGTTCATCTTTTATCCTCCTTTGAAGACACTGTCCGTTCCATTCGACTGCTCTTCCAGGTCCTATGCTCTCTGTGAGGGAATTCCAATGTCATTGGCAAACCTCAAAGCTTTTATTTCTTCTTCAGATTTAAATTCCTAGTCTGAACTTTTCTGTTGTTTTCTTTACTGCTTGCTTAGTACATAGACTGAATGACGTTGGGGATGGGCTACAACCATGTCTCACTCCATTCTAAACCACTGTTTTCCTTTCAAGCCCCTCGGCTGTTATGACTGCCATCTGGTTTCTGCACAAATTGTAAATAGCCATTCACTCGCTGTGTTTGACCCCTGTCGCCTTCAGAATTTGAAAGAGAGTATTCCAGTCAACATTGTCAGAAGCTTTCTCTAAGTCTACAAATGCTAGAAACGTAGGCTTTCCTTTCCTTAATAAACCAAATAATCGTAAACATACGCCAGTGTATTGCTTTTACGTCTTTCACCTTAGACAAACACATTTTTTTTCAGCTTTGTAAGACAAGAGTCAATTATGAATGAAAAACGAGCGCAGTACTGTTATGTCGTCCATCAGTCCCTCCCGATGGGGATCCCACACCGCACAGCAATACTCCAGAATAGGACGGACAAGCCTGGTGTAAGCAGTCCCTTTAGTAAAGCTGTTGCAGCTTTTAAGCGTTCTGCCAATGAACTGCAGTCTTTGGTTTGCTCTAAGCAAAAAATTATCTATGTGATCGTTCCAATTTAGGTTATTTGTAATTGTAATCCCCAAGTATTTAGTTGGATTTACAGCCTTAATATTAAGTGTGACTTATCGCGTAATCAAAATTTCTTTGGATTTCTTTTAGCACTCATGTGAATAACTTCACTCATTCTTTATTCAGCTTCAATTGCCACTTCTCGCACCATACAGATATCTTATCTAAACCATTTTGCTGTTCGTTTTGGTCATCTGATGCCTTAACAAGACGGTAAATAACAGCATCATTTACAAACAATCTGAGAGGGCTACTCAGATTGACTCCTATGTCATTAATATTGTTCAGGAACAATGGAGGGAAAAATTTGGAAATTTGTGGTAAGGTCTTATGGGACCAAACTGCTGAGGTCATCCGTCCCTAAGCTTACACTCTATTTAATCTAACGTAAACTAACTTACGCTAAGGACTACACACAGACCCATTCCCGATGGAGGACTCGAACCTCCGACGGTGGGAGTCACACGGAGCGTGACAAGACGCCCTAGATGGCGCGGCTACCCCGCTCTCCAACAACAGATGGCCTATAACACTTCCTTTGGGAACGCAGGATACTGCTTCTGTTTTACTCGGTGACCTTCCGTCTATTACTACGCACTGTGATCTTACTGAGAGGAAATCACGAAGTCAGTCGCACAACTGAGGCGATTTTCCATATTCATGCAGTTTGGTTAGAAGACGCATGTGAGGACCGGTGTCAAAAGTCTTCTGGAAATCTAAAAATATGGAATCAGTTTGACATCCCCTGTCGAGAGCACTCATTACTTCATGAGTATAAAGAGGTAGTTGTGTTTCACAACAACGATGTGTTTTGCACCCGTGATGTCTATGTGTCAATAAATCGGTTTCTTCGAGGTAATTCATAATGTTCGAACACAGTATATGTTCCAAAACCCTACTGTAAATCGACGTTAGTGCTGTGGGCCTGTAATTCAGTGGATTACCCTTACTTTCCTTCCTGGGTATTGGTGAGACTTGAGTAACTTTCCAGTCTTTAGGTACGGAACAATCTGTGAGCAGGCGGTTGTACATAATTCCTAAATATGGAGCTATAGCATCAGCATAATCGGAAGGGAACCTCAGCGGGACACAATCTGGACCGGAGGCCTTGCCTTTATTAAGTGATTTAACCTGCTTGCTACACCGTGGATGTCTACTTCTATGTTTCTCATCTAGGCAGTGTTCTTTATCGGAATCCCGAAATATTTTTTTCGTCTTCTTTGGTGAATTAGTTTCGGAAAACCTGTTTAATAACTCTGCTTTAGTGGCACTGTCATCAGTGACTTCGCCGTTGTTATCGCGCGGTGAAGGTACTGATTGCGTCTCGCCACTGGTGTGCTTTAAGTATGACCTGTCGCTGTCCTTGATCACTGTCAACTGTCCTCAGCGCCAGTGATTGGCCGCAGACATGCACTGTCGCAGGAGGAACACCTGTTTCTGGAGCTGAGCCGTGCGCCAAGTCTACGACCATGGAAAGGGGTTGCCTGGACGAAAAAGGCTCCCACTTCTGCTTCTGGCTAAAGGGTTAATAAAGGTGGTGTTTGGGTATTTAAGCTGCTGACTCACACCAGCTTACACCTCGGCACTTCTGGGGTGAATACATATACAAAATCACAGCATACCCACACATATGGAACTTTTGTGCTTTTTCTTTCACACATTTGCAACGTTTATATATTATCTTTGGCAAGTATTTCTATGGTTGTGTCTCTTTGTACGTATATCCACACACAACTGACTGTGCTTACTCATTAAATGTTGTCGTTGAGGCTGCTCGTTGCCGAGCAGAGAGAGCTGTACCTCACTGTGGTCGTCGTATTCCATGCTAAAACAATTTGGTCGCCAAGGAATCGGGGTTGGAAAGATGTTTTGGTCTAAATGCAAGTCCGTCTGGAGACTACACACCCTGTTTCTCGATGCTAAAAAACTCGGTGATGTTTTCACAATTCTTCTCTTACTTTCGTTTCTGCCCCTGTGAGTTCAACGGAGAAGAGGAGATTGCTTCAGTGTCTTTCTTTCGTCAGTGAACATTATACTGTTGTGTCTATTTTTTTTAATTCTCTACGGTTTATCCATAATTTCTGGTCTCATTCCTGAATAACGAAAGACGTCTCTGCTGTATGCACATTACATCTGTTCGTTACCAGGTTTTCCTGACAAAAAAATTTAAAGATTTCTGAGACACAAATTAAAGGTTAATAAGATTAACTTAAATTGTATAGGCACTTAAGTATTTAGCAACCATATATACTTCTTTCAGTTTTTTTTATATATCTTGTGTACTTCACCGTCGTAATTGTACGAGAAAATAGACTACGCCTGTCACTATAGACTTTCATTTTGCCTCTACGCATCCACCCTTCAATACCTGATCTGCAGCCCATAGAAAAGTACACTTTCAATTGCTTGCTTGTGCCATGTATACTTGCAAGTAATAACCCATCTAAAACGTACGACCACTAACAGCCATAATTATTAGTCTGCAAACGGCGTAAGTACTGATATTGTTTTATACACTATTCTCAGTCACCAGTAGAAATATCTCCAGTTATACCCATTACACCATTTATGTCTACATGTAGGAAGGTGAACGATCTGTACGTACAACTAATTACACACACTAAGCATTTGAATGTTATATACACTGAAGAACCAAAGAAATTTCGTGTCGGGCGCCGCGAGCACGCAGAAGTGCCGCAACACGACGTGGCATGGACTCGACTAATGTCTGAAGTAGTGCCGAGGGAACTGACACTATGAATCCTGCAGGGCTGTCCGGCTGTCCCTAAATCCGTAGGAGCCCGAATGGGTGGAGATTTCTTCTGAGCAGCACGTTACAAGGAATCTCACTTATGCTCAATAATCTTCGTGTCTGGGGAGTATGGTGACCAGTGGAAGTGTTTAAACTCAGAAGAGTGTTCCTGGAGCCAGTCTGTAGCAATTCTGGACGGGTGGGGTATCGTATTGTCCTTGCGAAATTGCCCAAGTCCGTCGGAATGTACAATGGACACGAATGGATGCAGGTGATCAGACAGAAAACTTATGTACGTGTCACCGGCCAGAGTCGTGTCCAGACGTATCTGGGGTCCCATTTCACTCCTACAGCACAGGCCCCACACCATTACAGACCATCGACCAAGCATCTCCTACTGACATACAGGGTCCATGGATTCCTGAGGTTGTCTCCATACTTCCATCCACTCGATACAATTTGAAAACAGACTCGCCCAACGAGGCAATACGTTTAGAGTCATCAACAGTCGTTGTTGATGGGTCCAGGCGAGGCGTGAAGACTTGTCTCATTCTGTCATCAAGGGTACGCGAGTGGGCCTTTGGCTCTGAAGTCCATTATCTATTATGTTTCCTTGAATGGTTGGCAGCTTGACTCTTGTTGATGGCCCAGCTATAAAATCTGCAGCAATTTGCGGAAGGATGACACTTCTGTTACGTTGAGCGAAATGGTTGTATGGGAAATTCCCCACTTCATCGCCACCTCGGAGATGCTGTGTCCCATCGCTCCTGCACCGACTATAACACCACGTTCAAACCCACTTACATCTTGATAATCTGCCATTAAAAGCAGCATAACCGATCTAACAACTACCCCAGACACTTGTTGTCTTATACAAGCGTTACCGACCGCAGCGCCGTGTTCTACCTGTTTACATATCTCCGTATTTGAATACACAGGCCTATACCAGTTTCTTTGACACTCCAGTGTAGATGACTCATAATAAATCTCACTTTATACACAGACATACACGTTCTTTGCGTATTGCCTGTTAACTTTTCCTTCCATACATTTGTAACAACACGGAAGACGTTTCCGTGGTTATGTAGTTTCCAGAGTATCAAGACATAAGTTACTAGTCTTAATCATTAAATGTCCTTGTCATATGTCTTCCCCTTGAACGCACACGTACTTCTTTAAAAGCACTGCTCACAGTTAATTGTCTTCCTTTCATAATTATTGTTGGATATACGCAGACCAGGGCACTACTTTTATTTCAGCCACGTTAATTACTTAAGGATCGATTTTTGAGTTGTGTCGAATACTGTGCATGCGTTCCATTGCCATTCAATCAAAGGAAGTGTTTGTATGTAAGAACTGTGTAGTGAAATATTTTTGGATATACAGTATTTTTTGTTTCTCCATCTGGCGCGGACACGAATGAATCAGAAGATTTTCCAACGTGTCATCAGGCCACATGCAGCATGTCAGAAACATGTTTTAGCCTAATTTAGTAATCACACTTGCAGCGAAAGTTCCTGTGCTTTGCTGCTGGTTTCTGAAAATGTGAATCGCAACCGGAAACAGCAAACGTTTCAACTCGAGTGGCATATCTGCTGGATTCATTGAGTTATGAAGCAACAGTATATCTTCTCCTGCAATGTTCCCATTTAAACGTGTGGTATTAATGATATTGTCAAATTTCTTTGCCAAAAAAGTGGTACTATTGGAAAATCGTGGTGGCTTTATGATTCGAAGAAGAATGACATTCAAGCAAATTTCCATCGTTAAACCGTGCAGCGGAAGGCCTGAAGTGAATTTAGGAATTTGGTTGAATTTTTAAGAACTTCATACTACTTTTAACAACTTCATACATAGGAAGATCACATAACTAATGTGGAGGTACTGAATAGATTTGGGGAGAAGAGGAGTTTGTGGCACAGCTTGACAAGAAGAAGGGACCGGTTGGTAGGACATGTTCTGAGGCATCAAGGGATCACAAATTTAGCACTGGAGGGCAGCGTGGAGGGTAAAAATCGTAGAGGGCGACCAAGAGATGAATACACTAAGCAGATTCAGAAGGATGTAGGTTACAGTAGGTACAGGGAGATGAAGAAGCTTGCACAGGACAGGGTAGCATGGAGAGCTGCATCACACCAGTCTCAGGACTGAAGACTACAACAACTACAACAACTTTCTGATTCATTGCAGTATCAGTTCATAGATACACATTCGCTTCGCCCAATACTCTGTTTTACATGCAGATGAATAAGTATGTTTAATGATGTGTAGTTCATGAACGAATTAGTTGAAATCAACTATTCTGAGAAAGGAACTGTTTGAAGTAGCCTCTCTCTTAGTAAAACGTAGTTCGTTTACTTCTGGTTTCCCCTACATATTGGTAGTTAGAATCCGTGTGAACAAATTTCTCCTCCCTTGATACTGAGTACAGCCGATTCCCAGGAAGTAAACGTCCTTCGTTCTGACCTCCTAGTGGTGGACTGTACGGACTGCATCTGATTAGAAGACTGAAACCGTTCTGTCAGTTTATAATGTCACCCCTCCTTGCTACTTCCATCTGTTGTCCACATAAGGCAAAAGATTTTATGATGATTTGAGAGGAGCGAAGATTATAGTTAACTATCTAGATTACTTAACTTGTCATTTTTAGTTGTCTCCAGTTCTTCTTTGAAAATATAAATGTCACATCAGCCCCTCGTCCTTGTTTTAAACCAAATACATTTGAAGATTGTGGTTGCAGCAAGTTTTTCACATAAATATATTTTCTAATTATGTAGTATACCAACAGCATTTTGATTTTTCGCATTAACAAAGCGGAAATTAAAGTGTTTGCACAAAATTACGTCCGATCACAGACATGCTTACGACTCTCTCATTCTGCAAAAGTAGCTATATTCGAAAGGATTTACAATTTTAGTTAACAAATTAATTTTTACTATATTTGTTTAAATAATTTATTTCGGTTATTGTTTCCCAAATGAATCCAGATATCAACATAGTAAACAGTATAGGATTGTGTAATTAATTACACAAATTTTAAGTGTCACATAACTCGTAATTGAAAGCCACTATGAGGGTGAAGATTTGTCTGATGTGATAGAAGAAGAAACATGAGTCGATTTAGAAGAGATAAGGGATCCAGTATTGGAATCGGAATTTAAAAGAGCTTGGGAGGACTTACGGTCAAATAAGGCAGAAGGGATAGATAACATTCCATCTGAATTTCTAAAATCATTGGGGGAAGTGGCAACAAAACGACTATTCACATTGGTGTGTAGAATATATGGGTATGGCGATATACCATCTGACTTTCGGAAAAGCATCATCCACACAATTCCGGCAAGACGGCAAGAGCTGACAAGTTCGAGAATAATCGCACAATCAGCTTAACAGCTCATGCATCGAAGCTGCTTACAAGAATAATATACAGAAGAATGGAAAAGAAAATTGAGAATGCGCTAGGTGACGATCAGTTTGTCTTTAGGAAAAGTAAAGGGACGAGAGAGGCAATACTGACGTTACGGCTAATAATGGAAGCAAGGCTAAAGAAAAATCAGGACACTGTCATAGGATTTGTCGACCTGGAAAAAGCGTTCGACAATATAAAATGGTGCAAGCTGTTCGAGTTTCTGAAAAAAGTAGGGGTAAGCTATAGGGAGAGACGGGTCATATACAATATGTACAACAACCAAGAGTGAATAATAAGAGTGGACGATCAAGAACGAAGTGCTCGTATTAAGAAAGGTGTAAGACAAGGCTGTAGCCTTTCACCCCTACTCTTCAATCTGAACATCGAGGAAGCAATGATGGATATAAAAGAAAGGTTCAGGAGTGGAATTAAAATACAAGGTGAAAGGATATCAATGGTGCGATTCGCTGATGACATTGCTATCCTGAGTGAAAGTGAAGAAGAATTAAATGATCTGCTGAACGGAGTGAACAGTCTAAAGAGTACACAGTATAGTTTGAGAGTAAATCGGAGAAAGACGAAGGTAATAAGAAGTAGTAGAAATGACAACAGCGAGAAACTTAACATCAGGATTGATGGCCATGAAGTCAATGAAGTTAAGGAATTCTGCTACCTAGGCAGTAAAATAACCAATGACGGACGGAGCAAGGAGGACATCAAAAGCAGACTCGCTATGGCAAAAAAGGCATTTCTGACCAAGAGAAGTCTACTAGTATCAAATACCGGCCTTAATTTGAGGAAGAAATTTCTGAGGATGTACGTCTGGAGTACAGCATTGTATGGTAGTGAAACATGGACTGTGAGAAAACCGGAACAGAAGAGAATCGAAGCATTTGAGATGCGGTGCTATAGACGAATGTTGAAAATTAGGTGGACTGATAAGGTAAGGAATGAGGAGGTTCTACGCAGAATCGGAGAGGAAAGGAATATGTGGAAAACACTGATAAGGAGAAGGGACAGGACGATAGGACATCTGCTAAGACATGAGGGAATGACTTCCATGGTACTAGAGGGAGCTGTAGAGGGCAAATACTGAGATTGGAATACGTCAAGCAAATAATTGAGGACATAGCTTGCAAGTGCTACTCTGAGATGAAGAGGTTAGCACAGGAAAGGAATTCGTGGCGGGCCGCATTAAACCAGTGTGTAGACTGATGAACTAAAAAAAAAAAGCTCGTAATTTCAAATGTTTCTAAAAAAATTATTTTACCCACACATTCAGAACTAGTACTTATCGATTATAACATCTAAACTAAAATATATCATAAAGTAATTGCATTTCATACATTTTAGCTCGTAAAATTACATACTACGTATGAAATTATATGAAAGTTTTCAGAAATGCAGCTGACATAATATTGACCTGTCCAAGATTAGGAAAATAATACTGGTATCGACAATTACAGTTATGAAAAAGTAGTGCTAGAGGAGGATGTCCCGTTACATGCCCTCTTACTTAAGTTCAGCCTCCAGTTCCGAACTGTGCGAACTGCGTGGGATAGAGGAGAGAAGCCATTCCGTTAGTTGGCTTAGTACACCTCAGTCTACAGTACCTGTATCTAAATATTTCCTTCTCATGTTAAGACTTAATTTTTGCGAAATAATTAATAAGAGCGAGGTTTTCCTATTTCTAGATCCTGTCAGATGGAAAATTAGATAGCAGATAATCGCTTTGGTGACAAAGAGAATAATTTCATCCTTAGTGCTTCCCACTTCCTTGGTTCCCAACTAAATACTTTGGATAAAACTGAAAACGCTCAGCCCATTGTGTCAAAAAGACTGCATGTAAAAAAATCATAGAAATATGCAGTCGGATTTGTTTTTTCGTCTCACATAGCTATGACGCGCCGATGTCTGCTCGCGTCCTGACCGTCGTGGAGTGCAGGAGCTCGATTTCTTTGTTTACTCCCCACCGCGGCTCTGTGTACTGCTCCCTGTTACGAGCGAGCTATGGCGCACACTGAACGCCGGGTAGCGATCAGGATCACATTTCAAATTAAATATGCACGGCTACGACCTTTTGAAATTAAGTTGTAAAGGATGATCTTCGCCTGGACCCACAGGATGTAACTGTCATTCACATCTCCATTACTGGTAACGTTGAAGGTGTCAATATGCGCACCGAAAAATTGTGTACCGACATTGAGATCCACCACGTGCCAAACCTCAAGTTTAAGGATCCTGACGGACATGGAGGCGCCTCCATTCGATCAGGGTCTTTGAGCTCCCGACTGAGGTCCCACCAGACATCATCATGTCGTCTTCCAAGCCATATGGCAATGTACGCAGGCCGACAGATGGAAAACCTTGATACCTATCCTGTTCTCGACAGTGTCCGTCAACTGAAATATTGAATTAGGGAAGCATGTGCCATTATACCTGTTTATAGGAACATGCAGGGCCATCATAACATATGACATGCAGCCCCGTACCTGTAGTTGCAGCAACTAGGAAGGACATTCCGCCAAAACTGCCTCTGGAGCTGGCTTGGAGAGACACCACTCAACGGCGCTGCCCCCATTGTGACATCCATTGTCCATTCTGTCACCTATGCTGTGCGCACTGCACAAACTGCTGGTCTTCAGCACTACTCACGTGATCCATTACAAACGATGACTGCCATCGCAGAGACTGATCTGGCACTTATCACATCACTGGAACCAGAGCTGTTAACTGGAGGAGACACTCTCCTGCCTAGCACCGATGACAACAACACAGAAATGGCTCCTAGTGTAGTACCGACTTCTGCCTTCCTTCTGTCAGCCATTGAACCAATGGGCAATTGCTACCACATCTCTGAAAATCATGTTTACAAACAAAAGCCTCAATGGAAGTGCCAGAAATGGCACTGTGACCATTGGATGACTACCTTTAACAAATGATGCCTGATGATGACCAAATGTCTGATGACGTCAAGTCCTCTGATACTTTGTCTCATGATTGCTTAATGTCATAGTGACACAGTCGTGCCAACTCTTTTTGCGTGCATCCCAGGTGGCATAACTCTTTTGGTACCGACTCCACTTGTGTGCACAGCAGACGACACAACATCTATAGTAATGAGCTTCTGGGAATATGAGGTAGAGCATGACACCGCACTAGTGGGGCAGAGCAAGAACACAGTGACTGACAATGCTACAGATGCCACAGTTGGTATACCATGGAGACCCACTGACAGAGGGCACGTAACTTTCCAGGTGTGCATGGGGACTAAATAATACTGACAGGCCATGCTCAATGTCAATAACATCAATGCACACCATAAACTGACGATGTTACAAGGCTCACAGAATACAGCAGGTGCAGGCATAGCCCTCCTCCAGGAGATGTGATGTATTTCGTCAGCTCTTGTTTTCCATGCATCATGACGTCCTTCTCTGTGAAGGCTTGATTGCCTCACAGAAGCAGCACGGCGCTCACTCTCCATGGCATCAGAACTGTAAATATATACACCATCAGACAACTACACACCATATGAAGCCCTCTCCACCATTCATTCAAATATAAATGTCGTGTGACCAGCGCCTCCCGTCAGGTAGACCATTCACCGGGTGCAAGTCTTTCGATTTGACGCCACTTCGCGACTTGGGGGTCGATGGGGATGAAATGATGATGATGAGGGTAACAGTCCCTGAGAGGAGAAAATCTCCGACCCAGCCGGGAATCGAATCCAGGCAGATAGGATTGGCATTCTGTCGCGCTGACCACTTAGCTACTGGGGGCGGAGTTCCGATTTGTTGACACATGGAAATAAGTACATGGCGATAGGGAGGGTTTCACACACCATACCAGCAATTCCCATCCACATACACGGCATCTGTCTCTCAAGCCTGAATGCCAACAGCTCATGGAGGCAATGTGGAAATCCGGCACCCTATTGGCTTCCTTGAAGCGTGGAAGCATCAGTGTCTATTGATCACTGTTGCTCCAGAACTCTGACATGAAGATCTTCGCTCGACTTTTTACACCACACCTGAGAAGGGTTGCATGCTTTGTGGTCTCCCACAATCAGGCGTCTTTTGCAGGCTGTCACAAGATCTGCACTGCCTTTTGTCGGTACTGTAACATTACTGTGCTTGTGCAGACACTGTGTCTGATGGGAGTCTTGGCCTCCCTTGATTTCAGCTAGGCATTCGAAAGGGCTCTGAGCACTATGGGACTTAACATCTGTGGTCATCAGTCCCCTAGAACTTAGAACTACTTAAACCTAACTAACCTAAGGCCACCACACACATCCATGCCCGAGGCAGGATTCGAACCTGCGACCGTAGCGGTCCTGCGGTTCCGGACTCAGCGCCTAGAACCGCTAGACCACCGCGGCCGGCTACATTCGAAAGGGTTCATCACTCTTATCTGGCAGCAGTGATGCAGAACATGGGATTCCCAGAAAGCTCTGGTGCCCAACATCTTGGATCCTATATGATCGTCGACTTATGCCGTCTATCCTGGTACAAGGATTGGTGTGGCAGATGCTCTCCCGAAGTCCTGTACGTTCTCGCCATGGAACCGTTACTTTGCGGCCTCCACCAACTCCTCAGTGAGTCTGTGGGCGACCTGGTCCTTGTCCTGCGCAACAGAAACGACGTTCAAGCAACACTGAAGTGGGTGGGGTACAAGGGAATTGCTTCAGGCAGTGTCATTAACATTTGCAAATCTCGCACGTTGCCTATAGGACGTGGACTGCCTGCTGAATGCGTTACTCTGCTGCAGCTCCGTGACGTGATAACATGTCTACGCATTAATTTTTACAGCCAACGTGGGGTGTTTTGTCGCCCTTAACAATAGGCGCTTATTATGCCGGTTCTGGGCGGAGCTCCTTTACCATTGACTCTGAAACCTGCACATCTACAATGCACACAGTATGCAAACATTGATGTTGCATCGCAAATCCTGCACATGGTCCAGACTTTTCCCATGCCGCCGTCAATGGATAGACACAAGTTATCCACACTGGCATGTTGTTTAAGGTGAGCTATGACTACCCGACCTT
This sequence comes from Schistocerca piceifrons, assembly GCF_021461385.2. Taxonomy (NCBI): domain Eukaryota; kingdom Metazoa; phylum Arthropoda; class Insecta; order Orthoptera; family Acrididae; genus Schistocerca; species Schistocerca piceifrons. The sequence goes on along the minus strand of NC_060148.1, from coordinate 137,941,235 downwards.
TGTGAAGGGCAAAGGAGGCCTCAGTCTTTGTCATCTCCACCATCAAGCAATTGTCCTCTTTAAATTCTTGGATGTCAAGATGTGGCAACGTATTGTGACTTGTCTGATCAGCTTACTGACCAGTCGCTGTCGTTGCCCGTATGACGTTGACAAATGTCCCAATGTCCTTTCCCTGCTGGAGCTATTTCTTCCATTAATACAACTACATCTGGACCCCGCATCTTCCTCCGCATCTACCGATGGCCAAGATTATGCCTCAATTGCAATCGTAGCCTCTGCTGAATGTGATTGAGGAGAAACAACCCCTTGTTGCGTGGAATGCTGTATTTCGTCAGATGTCCAATCCACCTGATACATGATGGTTATTGGGAAGCAGGTATTGGAGTCGCTTCTATCCAGGATACACCTCGTAGCATCGCCATTATATACCACATGTGGCCTACAACGATGGCTGTGAAGGCCAGGCGAGTAATGTTTAGACTTTGGTCCAGCAGACGTCGGCATTTACTTCACACATGACTCCTGACATTATCACAGCCATAAAGCTTCTGTTCCCAGCTATGGACTGTTTCCTGTGGACTAAGACTCAATCAGAAGCTTGGATTAGCGGTCTACCTGTTTGGTGGTGGTCGATTTGTGGCAGTACCTTAACGACTGTCATTGTGCAGTTGTCAAGAACTCTAAGAACCAACAATATTTATCGGACATTCTCAAGGGTGTTTTCTGTAACCACCTTCACAGCTGGATCATACATGCTAGCAACAGCGACATACCTTCCTTTCCTCTATTTTACAGAATCTATCTATCTATACACACTTGTGAAAAGCTATGTGTCAGTGATTTGCTAACGCATCCCTACCACCCAAATTTTCTCTCGATGATGCTGAAGGCTATCGTCAGTCTTCATGGGGAAGTGCTGGTGCAGCGAAGATGGCTTAAAGACACAATTGAAAAATAACTTAGCTGTATCCTCCTTTCCCCTCTGGTAAACGTTAATGGTGTCTTATTAACTGGGGCTACACATGAAGTTGAGATTTTTTTCAGGGGGGGGGGGCTTCTTATTATGTTTAGGACAAGAGTGGCGATGGTATTAACTTCTTCTTTTCTTTGTATGCCTATTTATAGTCAAGAATGTGAGAAATATGGTAAAAAAGTGGTCAATGAGGCATAGCTGACATTTTCTCCACCCAGGGACTGGGTGTTGTGTTGACTTCAACATCATTTCATCCCAATCGACACTTAGGTGCCGAATTGACTTTTCCTGAAAAGCCTTGCAACAAGTTGTTGGACATACACAGGTGAGGCTCCTGGCGTACCCACAAGCATCATCTTTGTATTCAGTTTTGTAGGCAATGAAATTATTAAATATGACTTTGTAATTATTGCGGCGCGGAGTGGCTGTGCGGTTTAGGCGTTTGTGGGTTTTTATTACTGCTCTTGTTTTTTGCTCATTTCTGGTTCATCCAACTAATTCAATAAGAAGAAATATCTCTAAAGGAGTAGTTGTGTACAAAGAACTGGATCGCCCATCTCACAATTTTTGTAATTGTGTGGGATATTTTGAAAAATATGAGCATCATTTTGTCTATGATTGCTGTGGCTTTGCGGAAGTTCGTTGCCAATGTGATGCATTGTGTTGATTCATCGGTTGTCACTCTTCCATTCCAAATATAGAACAACTGTGCTGCATAACGTTCAGCAAATGCATCATGTAGCTGTTTCTCATTGATATTCGTCTCCAAAGTCAGTTCTGCACATTTATTTATTTAGCGTATGGTTCATAACATCACAGTAAAAATTACAGAAACAACACGATTTAAAAAAAATCTCATATGTATAAACAGAGCAATAAATAACAGTTTCTATATAAGGACACCGCCAATTGTAAATTTATAGTCACAGAAGAGCAATCACAAGCAGACGTCCACCTTAAATAATAAATAGTCGATTGCCTCTTGGTTCGCCATTAGGAAATCCTGTGGGTCACCCCCGTTCTGCACATATTTCTATAAAACCGATAATTTGAGAATTGCTTTCACTTCATCAGTGGCTTCTGAATGAGGTATAACTGATAGAGCTTTGTCAAGAAGCAACAGACAAGAAGGCGAGTGGGCCACCAAAGTGCTCTTCATTTTCTCTCAACTCTGAGAGTACGATGAACTCTTTTTGGCTCTGTAGTGCATTCGTCCCTCATAATGAGCTGACGTGATTGGAGTTTCTGTACCCATTACGGCAGTTTTGAGGGTACTGGATGGAGATATCGCACTAATTGAACAGTCGACAGTAATTTTGTTGCTGAAAGCTATGTTTGGCCACTATCGAAAAGAGTTGCTACAGTTCCAGATGACGCAGCTGCAAGGATACTACTTTATTCGACCATATGTTTTTCAAAATAAATGAAACGGACAACGTTCTGATTTTGCCTCCTGGGGCATGTAGCATAAACTATCAACGACATTGACTTGTAATTGTACGCATGTTTGTGTCATAGCCTATATGTTGTTCTGGAACCAATCCCAGAAGATTCGTTTGAACAGATGTGCCCAATTATTAAACGACATAGAGTGTTTCCTGCTGCTTATTGTGAACGAAAACGTTATTTGAGGCAGATTCGGGGCAGCCATTCCCAATAGTTTGTTAGGGACTGATAAGCATGTGTCGTCCATCGAAACCATTAGCTCGTTATAGAGGTTTGGCGTGAATCGAATGTTTGGATTTTGGTTATTAGAATGCATGGGTGTTAACCCTTAACTGGAAGCGATATTTTAACGAACGTAACTAAAACGCGGGTCCAAATGGACCCTTGAATAAAAATTCAACACAATCCCCATAAAAGATATAATTCATATGTAAACGCGTAATGATTGTATTTAAATAAATTTTATTTCAAATATAAATAAACTTTTATTGAGGAAAAGTTTTACATTGTGTTATTTGTTTAACTTTAAGTCCTATGTTTTATATTTTATATAGAATTTTTAGCATGTTACTTTGGAATGCTACATGACGGCTTACATGAAAAACCTAGATATACTGTGGGGTTTCTCATAACTTCCGCTTAACATAAATAACGACTCTACATGCCATCAGTCAGAAATAAAAATAATGAAAATGAAACATGGAAGTGTCCAAATGTTATCTGTATCAGTACCTGAACGAAGAACGACACTTGGCGCACAACACTTCTTTTCCTGCATGCCGTTTACAGATGAATTTAAAACAAGTGTCGCATTTTTGTGATTGTTTGCTGTCAGTTTTAGGTACACATAAATAACGTTTTCCTCTTTTTCGTGATCCACATTGATTAAAAGGTGAATTTTCTGGTCATTGGTCATTTTGTGGTTCATCAGCTGCCCCTTGAAAATTTTCTATCCTTCTCTCAAATTTACTGAACATGAAGTATCTTTTTCGTGATCCACATTGATTAAAAGGTGAATTTTCTGGTCATTGGTCATTTTGTGGTTCATTAGCTGCCCCTTGAAAATTTTCTATCCTTCTCTCAAATCTACTGAACATGAAGTATCTTTCTTTCTGTGATAAAGGGCCTTATCAAATTTAGTCCAATTTCTTTTCTGTAATTATTACTTTTCATACGTTTTCCACCATTTGATGCCTTCCATAATACGAATCCATTTTCGCTCGCAACATTGAATGTTCTTGTAAAGACTGAATAATTGCCGAATTTCTGATGTAATGTATCAACACCACCTTTCGTTCTGTTGTAAAATTCAATTATCTCAGGTTTTCCACTACTTTCATTGACTGAATTGTCACGGTGCATTGATGAGATCACATCTGCGCTTCGGTCCTTCTTAGGGACATAAGATGCCAATGTTTTATCCTTCATGAAACCAAATAACGTAGATGCTACTACCCGTTGTTTATTGGCTAAAAATTCTGGTGGTATTTCCCTTTTAATTTTGTTCATCGTTCCTATGAAGGTCCAACCATTTTCAATCAGTCTGTCAACGAGCTCCACAGGAGAAAACCCATTATCGGCAGTTATATTTCTATTTGTTCTAAATAAAGGTTCAGCAAGCTGCAGTACATTCTGTGTTGGAACTGAAAGTTGGCTTATTTTATTAGTAATTGCTTTGCCGGTGTAGATAAAAGCATTGTATAAACAGTGTGTTTTAGCGTCGCAAAGGCACTTAATCTTGATACCATATTTAGCAGACTTCGAGTTCATATAAACCCTGTAAAAACATTTCCGTCTAAACGGGCAAAGCAGTTCATCATTTGTCAAATACCCTGAGCAGCTACTTTTTTTTTTTTTTTTTTTTGGTCAGTTCATAATGAAATTTCGAAATATTTCTAAGTGAGAGTAGCGCGTCCATTAGTTCTTCTTTCTTCCCTAGAATTCATATACTGAAATCTCAAAGCAGATAACAGGAACATTAATCGCTTCACTGACATCGTTATTCTGAATCGTAAACAAAAACATTCTGCATTGTTTGGGTGACCAGTATACAAGCGGCCTAACCCGTCGGACGACTACAAACCAGGACGTCCTGCAACTGCTCTACGTTCCTGGCGGCGTTGCAACTTGTTCACCGATGTTTTCTGTTACAGCGTAAAATCAAGCGCCGGTATACATGTCGTGAACGACAGAGAGGAGATGGCTGTGAGAATCGCACGCTGGCCGACGCTTCTCCAGGATGACAACGCCAGAGGACGACATTAGCGCCGCGCCCGACTGGTCGCGGCCAAACTGAGTGGTAGCTTCAAGGTCAGCGAGTTCTACAACAGCTTCGAGATTAGGCACTTGTATATCAGCGACTTAGGATTGTTTATACTGAAAAAAATGGTTGAGATGGCTCTGAGAACTATGGGACTTTACTCTCAAGTCAGTCCCTCGACATAGAACTACTTAAACCTAACTAACCTAAGGACATCGCACACATCCATGCCCGAGGCAGGATTCGAACCAATGACCGTAGCAGCAGCGCAGTTCCGGACTGAGGCACCTACAACCATACGGCCAAAGCGGCCGGCGTTTATACTGAAGATCATTGCGTATTTTTCATGTCGCCCTTTGCTTGCGACACATCTGTCTAATTGACAAACTTTTGTTATCTTCTCCTTTTGTAATAAAACTCACGAATACGATTTGTCTGAGTGTTGCCTAGCGATCCGAGAAAGCAGGTTTATCTAGGCGCCCCATATTTGACGACTAGGCTGGATTTAACATTTTCCCAAATTGCCAATTTCCACTACTCGCTGTTGGTGTGAGACTTGCACGTTTTCGAGGACGGCGGTGAATGTGGTATATCGTAATGATTAACTACTTCACTATCATTGTTACATAGTTTTAAAGTGGTCGATTTTCCGGTATCTTCAGTCAATGGTCGACGACAAAACTGGTATCATTGCCAGGTGTAGTCTCGCCGACAGTCATCTTTTCTTACTTTTCCTGCATTTCACGACAGGCATGCAGGGATAATCGCTGTTGCAGAAGTCATATGGACTATAAATCATGTTTTTGTTGAAGACTTCTATTAAGTATGGGTCAATGTCGACTTCGGGTATCTGTGCTTCTGTTGATCAGTGTGAAGCTGCCTGGATTTTGTGGTCAATAAAATAGAAATGTATACGTGTGACACTCCTCTACTTTGCCGTTCAACGGAATACATCCAGAAGCGTGTCTCTCCAAAACCATGACGATCTGCAATGAAAATTATTCAGAACTTCTGTGTTTCCTTAATGTCAGGCGCTGAACATATTATGACATTCAGGTGATGACCCTCCAGTGAACCTAAGTTCCTTTACTTCATCCCATGAATTTCTGCGTGTGAATATGTTAAAATAACCTGAGTGGTCATTTGTGCAAACAAATGTTGATAGGGTTATGTCACCTGTCACTAACAATGATAATGTTGAGGGTGGTGAATGTAATTTCCTCTGTTTCTCTTATCCACCTGCTCAGAGCATTGCTGGTGTTTCATTTTAGAGGGCACTACAAGTTCCAGTTATCAGTTTTTACGATAACCCCACCTGTGTGATGCCTCAAATCATAATTAGGACCACAGTCTAATGCACCAAGATATTGATCGGTATGCAGTGTTCGTCTGAATCGAAAAGCGAGTTGTCGATTGCTTTCCATTCTTACTTCACGTTTCTCGTTTGTTTCTGCGCTTTGTGATGCCTTTTTCTACATTAACCAATAGCTCTTTGTAACAGTCTGATTTGAAGGGAGGAAGGGAGGAAATTGGGGCTCAAAGTCCCGTCGAGATCTAGGTCATTAGAGACGGAGCACACGGTCGGAATGTTTCAATGACGGGGAACGAATCCGGCAGTTCCCTTTCGTAGAAACCACTCCAGTATTTGCCTGGAGCGACTTAAGGTAATCACGAAAACCCAAATCTGGATTCTCAGACACAGATTCGAAACCTTCGTCTTCCCTAATAAGGATCCAATTTGGTAAGGACTGCACCATCCGGTTCGCTTGATAGTGAAAGTATTGCTTCGCGGAAAATATTACAATTAGTTTGTAAAAAGAATAGAAAATGGAGTCAGTTGTGTTATGCCGAGTTGCAGGTTGAAGTTTATAATTAACACCACTTGTTACGTCAGACACGAACTGAAATATCAATATCTATTTTTAACTCATTTCACATACGTCATACATACGGAAATGCAAGAACAGCCGCTGAACAATGTGACACAAACAAATATGTGGAAAGGACAGCGCACCACATATTCGAAAATAAAATTTTAGTAGACGTCTACGGCAACGTCTCAATGTTGGCGCACCTGCACACACGGATAGCGTTTTCGCCTGCCGCCACTTGCATTCAGTTGCAAGTTGGCAACTTCCGAGATGCGTCACAGTTACATTTGCATTGTGTGTTACTGCTGCTAAAATGTTTGCTTCACTTTTATCAATAATTGCTCTTGTTTTTTCTTGGCGTGTTCTATTCTAACACTTACAGTTTCTAGATTTTCCTTAAACAACTTTAATACCATTCAAAAGCCTCCGTTTGTTGACACACAACATATCAGCAAAGTTTAATTACAAATAATCGATTGGTACAGGATCGAAGGAAGGACAAATAAAGAAACGTTCATATATAGAGGTAGGGGTGCAACTGTGGAAGCGAATGGGTAATGTGGAAACGTCTAGTACCTGGCCTGCAGAGTGTTGTACTCTAGTAGGGCAGCCAGAAATTGTTGCAATAGTTCCTATTTGTCATGGTTGAGGGTTAGCAGTCAGTTCAACAGTCAGTGACAATGATGCACTTTACGTTCGCGCATTTTCTAAACCTTTTTCGAGGTAAGTTGTTGTTGTTGTTGTGGTCTTCAGTCCTGAGACTGGTTTGATGCAGCTCTCCATGCTACTCTATCCTGTGCAAGCTTCTTCATCTCCCAGTACCCGCTGCAACCTACATCCTTCTGAATCTGCTTAGTGTATTCATCTCTTGGTCTCCCCCTACGATTTTTACCCTCCACGCTGCCCTCCAGTTCTAAATTAGTGATCCCTTGATGCCTCAGAACAAGTCCTACCAACCAATCCCTTCTTCTGGTCAAGTTGTGCCACAAACTCCTCTTCTCCCCAATCCTATTCAGTACCTCCTCATTAGTTATGTGATCTACCCATCTAATCTTCACCATTCTTCTGTAGCACCATATTTCGAAAGCTTCTATTCTCTTCTCGTCCAAACTATTTACCGTCCATGTTTCACTTCCATACATGGCTACACTCCATACAAATACTTTCAGAAATGACTTCCTGACACTTAAATCTATGCTCGATGTTAACAAATTTCTCTTCTTCAGAAACGCTTTCCTTGCCATTGCCAGTCTACATTTTATATCCTCTCTACTTAGACCATCATCAGTTATTTTGCTCCCCAAATAGAAAAACTCCTTTACTACTTTAAGTGTCTCATTTCCTAATCTAATACCCTCAACATCACCCGACTTAATTCGACTACATTCCATTATCCTCGTTTTGCTTTTGTTCATGTTCATCTTATATCCTCCCTTCAAGACACTATCCATTTCGTTCAACTGCTCTTCCAAGTCCTTTGCTGTCTCTGACAGAATTACAATGTCATCGGCGAACCTCAAAGTTTTTACTTCTTCTCCATGGATTTTAAAACCTACTCCGAATTTTTCTTTTGTTTCCTTTACTGCTTGCTCAATATACAGATTGAATAACATCGGGGAGAGGCTACAACCCTGTCTTACTCCCTTCCCAACCACTGCTTCCCTTTCATGTCCCTCGACTCTTATAACTGCCATCTGGTTTCTGTACAAATTGTAAATAGCCTTTCGCTCCCTGTATTTTACCCCTGCCACCTTTAGAATTTGAAAGAGAGTATTCCAGTCAACATTGTCAAAAGCTTTCTCTAAGTCCACAAATGCTAGAAACGTAGGTTTGCCTTTCCTTAATCTTTCTTCTAAGATAAGTCGTAAGGTCAGTATTGCCTCACGTGTTCCAGCATTTCTACGGAATCCAAACTGATCTTCCCCGAGGTCGGCTTCTACTAGTTTTTCCATTCGTCTGTAAAGAATTCGTGTTAGTATTTTGCAGCTGTGGCTTAGTAAACTGATTGTTCGGTAATTCTCACATCCGTCAACACCTGCTTTCTTTGGGATTGGAATTATTATATTCTTCTTGAAGTCTGAGGGTATTTCGCCTGTTTCATACATCTTGCTCACCAGATGGTAGAGTTTTGTCAGGACTGGCTCTCCCAAGGCTGTCAGTAGTTCCAATGGAATGTTGTCTACTCCGGGGGCCCTGTTTCGACTCAGGTCTTTCAGTGCTCTGTCAAACTCTTCACGCAGTATCGTATCTCCCATTTCATCTTCATCTACATCCTCTTCCATTTCCATAATATTGTCCTCAAGTACATCGACCTTGTATAGACCCTCTATATACTCCTTCCACCTTTCTGCTTTCCCTTCTTTGCTTAGAACTGGGTTTCCATCTGAACTCTTGATGTTCATACAAGTGGTTCTCTTATCTCCAAAGGTCTCTTTAATTTTCCTGTAGGCAGTATCTATCTTACCCCTAGTGAGAGAAGCCTCTACATCCTTACATTTGTCCTCTAGCCATCCCTGCTTAGCCATTCTGCACTTCCTGTCGATCTCATTTTTGAGACGTTTGTATTCCTTTTTGCCTGCTTCATTTACTGCATTTTTATATTTTCTCCTTTCATCAATTAAATTCAATATTTCTTCTGTTACCCAAGGATTTCTACTAGCCCTCGTCTTTTTACCTACTTGATCCTCTGCTGCCTTCACTACTTCATCCCTCAAAGCTACCCATTCTTCTCCTACTGTATTTCTTTCCCCCATTCCTGTCAATTGTTCCCTTATGCTCTCCCTGAAACTCTCTACAACCTCTGGTTCTTTCAGTTTATCCAGGTCCCATCTCCTTAAATTCCCAACTTTATGCAGTTTCTTCAGTTTTAATCTACAGGTCATAACCAATAGATTGTGGTCAGAGTCCACATCTGCCCCTGGAAATGTCTTACAATTTAAAACCTGGTTCCTAAATCTCTGTCTTACCATTATATAATCTATCTGATACTTTTTAGTATCTCCAGGGTTCTTCCATGTATACAACCTTCTATCATGATTCTTAAACCAAGTGTTAGCTATGATTAAGTTGTGCTCTCTGCAAAATTCTACCTGGTGGCTTCCTCTGTCATTTCTTAGCCCCAATCCATATTCACCTACTACGTTTCCTTCTCTCCCTTTTCCTACACTCGAATTCCAGTCACCCATGACTATTAAATTTCCTCATACATTTCTTCAATTTCTTTGTCATCTGCAGAGCTAGTTGGCATATAAACTTGTACTACTGTAGTAGGTGTGGGCTTCGTATCTATCTTGGCCACAATAATGCGTTCACTATGCTGTTTGTAGTAGCTTGCCCGCATTCCTATTTTCCTATTCATTATTAAACCTACTCCTGCATTAGCCCTATTTGATTTTGTGTTTATAACCCTGTAGTCACCTGACCAGAAGTCTTGTTCCTCCTGCCACCGAACTTCATTAATTCCCACTATATCTAACTTTAACCTATCCATTTCCCTTTTCAAATTTTCTAACATACCTACCCGATTAAGGGACCTGACATTCCACGCTCCGATCCGTAGAACGCCAGTTTTCTTTCTCCTGATAACGACATCATCTTGAGTAGTCCCCGCCTGGAGATCCGAATGGGGGCTATTTTACCTCCGGAATATTTTACCCAAGTGGACGCCATCATCATTTAATCATACAGTAAAGCTGCATGCCCTCGGGAAAAATTACGGCCGTAGTTTCCCCTTGCTTTCAGCCGTTCGCAGTACCAACACAGCAAGGCCGTTTTGGTTATTGTTACAAGGCCAGATCAGTGAATCATCCAGACTGTTGACCTTGCAACTACTGAAAAGGCTGCTGCCCCTCTTCAGGAATCACACGTTTGTCTGGCCTCTCAACAGATACCCCTCCGTTGTGGTTGTACCTACGGTACGGCTATCTGTATCGCTGAGGCCCGCAAGCCTCCCCACCAACGGCATGGTCCATGGTTCATGGGGCGGGGGGGGGGGGGGTAAGTTGTGGTATTATATTTATCTACATACTTTGTAGTTATCTTTCTTTACATCTGATAGCTTATAAAGGGAGGTGCATAGAAGGTTTTAGCAGTCCTTTGTCAACCTTAAATGGATTGTTGCTTAATGTAATCTACCGAAATTGAAAATGGCCATTGTGTAGGTAATGTGGAAGCATACATACGATGGCATTGTGGAAACGTTTCCTCAATACCAACATCAAATACATTACTTCTAATACGTTTTGCGTCTGTTTCTAGATGCCACGAAAGGTAACTGATGTGAAACCAAGAGTTATTGTGAAGAAGTGGGATGCCGAAAACATGGTTAAGACTATAATAGCCCTAAGGGTAATTGGTAAATGCCATCCTTCAGGCTGGATTCAAACTGGGCTCTCCTCAGAGTGGTTTGACAACTTCATTTCTAAGGCACAAAAAAAAAAAAAAAATAGTTCAGATGGCTCTGAGCACTTTCGGACGTAACATCTGCGGTCATCAGTCCCCTACAACTTAGAACTACTTAAACCTAACTAACATAAGGACATCACACACACACATCCATGCCTGAGGCAGGATTCGAGCCTGCAACCGTAGCGGTCACGTGGTTCCACACTGAAGCTCCTAGAACCGCACGGTCACACCGGCCGGCTCTAAGGCACATCCCTCAAAAGAATCTTCTGTGCTGCTAATTCTTGATGGGCATAACAGTTATGCCAGAAACCTTCAAATTATAGAACGTGCAAGGGAGAACCATGTTACAATCGTAAGCATCCCGCCTCACACCTCTCATAAAATTCAGCCACTTGATAAGACCTTTATGGTCACTCTAAAAACCTATTACGCTTTGTTCGTCAATGGTTGCGGCACAGTAGCCGGCCCTTAGAACCATATGACATATCTGTGTTCTTTGGGAAAGCCTACCTAAAGTGCCAGACTGGCTGTACTGCTGCAAAATGATTTTTGGAGACTGGAATTTTCCTATGTGACGGGACTGTTTTTGCATAAATCGACTTTATAGCTGTAACGTCGGCTTTAGATGAGGCCAGAAGTGTGAGAGGACCTGATGAGAATCCAGTATCTCCAGGTGGAAGTGATGACCTCAGACAAGAAGACACTCAAAACGCATTCAAACCTGTGACAACTGACAGCCCAAGTGAAGATGGCCAAAGAGAAAACAGAAGGTCAACATCGTTGTCAAATACCTCATCAAACACGGGTGTGTCTGCACAAGACATCACGCCAATCCCTCCTTTAAAGAGGAAGGTTTACAACAGAGCTGTTTTGACATCTTCGCCTTATAAAACACGCCCTGAAGACCCCTTAATGAAGGGAAACAGAAGCTTCCTGAAGCACCTGCCAAAAGCAAGAAAAAACGTGAAGCTCCTCCTAGAATACCATGCAGAAAACGGCTTAAGTTATCTGAGGATTCAGTTCAAGAGCCCAATGCACCAAATGTCTCTTCAGGCGAGTCAGATTTGGATCTGCCAGGTGGGGAAGATGCTATTTGTGTTTTTTTTTTTTTTTTTGGAGGCGCATTTTCCAAAGACGTTCAGAGAGAACTGTAGATTAAATGTGTACTGTGTGAGGAGTGGAGTCACCCTTTGCGTACCGAAAATGAAAGAGATATTAACATATGCGAATTTTGCAAGTGAACTTCGCATATGAAGCATTTTTCTATTACTGTTTCGTTTAAAAATATTTTTGTCTAATTTAAAATCAATATAAAATAAATTATTTTCTAATATTTTCAACAGTTTTCGTTTGAAGTAGTCAGTTTCCCACAATTTTAAGGCGTTTGCACATTACCCACACATCTTGAAAAATTAATGAGTTGTTGTGCAAGCAGAAAATTTTTTTTGATTTTTAACGTATTTAGTTTTTGTGTTTCAGAATATTACATTCACTGCTAATACATTATGAATTAGCTTTGGCTAATATTTAGAGCTGAAAGAGAAGTATACATTTATTTATACGGCAAAAAGAAACTGGGTTTCCACATTTACACAGTCCTTGTGTGGCGTTTCTTGTTTTTGTAAAATGTTCCACCGACACACTTGACGAAAATGTGCATTAGTCAGGTTGCATAAGGCTGAACCGCCGTTTTCGGGTATGGAACGCTACTTGGATGAATAGCCACATATGCGCACCACCTCTCCTATAATCTCGTCTCTCCAATTGCTTGTTTTCGAGTGATTTCAATGCTGGGTCGTTGTTACATTAAAGAACTTTGCATACAGAAGCCGTATTAAGTAGAAACGAGCAAAGAAGTCACATAAGATGCAAGACAAATACAGACAAACAGGTTCGACACAAAGGTCGGTCCCCAAGACAGCAACATGTGAGGGTAGTTTGTGATCGAAAAATTACCACGCAGACTGGAAGCAGCACATTTCATTGGGGATTTAAATGATGTTTGTTGACTTAGCATTTGGAGCTTGCGATATGGTACAGGCTCTGCATTTCATCGCCTATCTGCTTGTCTGTCGAATTAATACCAACATGGCGAATAATGCGCTATGTATGGAGCAGGAAGGTGGCGGTACATACAGCGAAATTTGAGAGCGGACGACTCTACTGGCAGCCACAGCGGACTTCAGTCAAATATTAACTCTGTTTCTGCCTGGCAGGCTAATGTTGATAATGTCATGCTTTAAATGAGAGCTATAGGCATGCAACAGCTTGGCCAGTAACACCAGGTGGAGTTTAACAATGTTAAATATAACCGTAGTCTTCGACAGCCATTGTCACAGCCAGTAAAATTTTTCTGGGTTTGTGACTGCAATGTAAAACCACCGACGTTTCTGTCAGTGTTGCAAGTGCCCTTCTTCAGTGTGTTTTGGTTTAATGTTTTGTAAACAAAAACACCCTGAAGAAGGACATATGCAACAGTGACCGAAACGTCAGCAGTTTTATATACTGACAGTGCAGTCACAAACCCAGAAAAATGTTACTGAATTTACCATTCTTCTTATCGAAGTTATCTACGAGGAGGAAGTATGGGCATGCATCAGATCAACTGTACCGTATGTACAGGGAGAGTCACTAACTGATGCGACCTATAGTAACTCCGGAAGTATGACAGTAGCTAAACAGTTTGTGGGACAAATGTTGCATGGGACAACGGTGGCTACAATATGACGTTCGATTTTTGTTGCTAGATATGGTCGTGTCAGAAATATGAAGGTCAACTTTGTTTTTTTTTTTTTTAATGGGATGCTATCGTTTGGTATTTGTCTTCTGATAACGACTATCGAGACGAATGCAATGATGTGTAACAGTAAGGTCTTTGTAGGTCAACGAATGTCCAAAGGTGGCATGAACGTCCATTTACAGAAGGTGTTCCAAGTGATGACCATCGGTATCAATGCATTACTGCAATCTTCTTATCATGGGTTGATTGGTATTCCTTACCACATCACCACTTAGAGAAGCACATACTCTGACAACTCTCTCTCGTATATCATGCAAATAGTAAATATTCGCCGAATATGGTATATCCATCTCACGTGCCTTTCACGTGTAAACACCATTCGACGGTTTCGCAATACAGCACTAATATCGTCGAATCAAGCGAATGTGTATGATGTATTCCTTCGAAGAACAAGTTGATATGTTTCTCATTTACAGGGAGTGCCAACGAAATTCAGTGAGAAATAGAGACTTATATGCTGAAAGATATCCTCAACCGACTCACCCTACACGACGTACATTTAAATATGTGTATGATAAATTGAGAACAACTGGATATTGAACGTATCGGAAGCATATCTGGCAAAGGAAAGTTACTAACTAGGAAACGGAACTTGGTAATCTTGCCGCTGTGGTTGGAGATCCTTGTGTTAGATCACGTCAAATCACAAGGGAATCTGGCATGAGCTAGAGTAGTGTTGTTCGTGTTCTGCATCTACATAAATATCATCCTTACCATAACAGTCTCCACCAAGAATTAACTGATACCGATTGTATGCGTCGCATGGAATTCTGCCGACGGGCTCAACTACATATTCAGAGGGATGACAGATTTATTAATTTCATTTTATTTACTGACGAGGCTACATTCATGGAAATGTTAATCTGAATAACATGCATTAGTGAGCAACTGAAAATCCATATTGGCAGTGGCAAGTTGCACACCAAAAACCGTGGTTGGTGAATCTATAGTGTGGGATGCTGGAGGACAGAATTATAGGCCCCTACTCATCCAAGGAAATCTTAATGGTAGGAAGCACACCACCTTCCTGCAAGGAACATTACGTCTGTTATTGGAAGGAATACCTTTAGGAACGAGGAACAGAATGTGGTATCAACACGATGGGTGTCCGCCACATTTTTCGATGATGGCTAAAAATGAGTGCAGGGACAATTCCTAAATTGTTGGATTGGACGCGTAGGAGATGTGTCGTTGCGGATTCATTCGCCAGACCTGACACTTCTGGATTTTTTTCTTATGTGGATTCGTAAAAGACATTATTTATAAAGACGTTCCTACTACACCTAAGATATTCAAGAGAGAAATGTCAGAGATGGTGCTTTCATAAGTGCTGATGTGATGACGAATACCACTCAGTCCATGATAAGAAGGTTGGAGCCATTCGGACACCTTCTGTAAATTGACGTTCATGCTACCTTTGTGACCCTGTTGACCTTCAAAGAACTTACACGTCATTGGATTCGTCTCGATAGCCGCTATCATAAAATAAGTACCAAACTGTAGCATGTTATTTAAAAAAACAAAATTGACCTTCATATCTCTGACACGACTCCACCAAGCAACAAAAAACCAACGTCATATTATCGCCCCCATCGTCCCATGCACCCTTTGTCCAACAAACGTTTCAGGTTCTATCACACTTTTCAAGTTATTCTTGGTGGCAATAGTTAGTGACTCACACTGTAGACACCTGACCGCGCAAATGTGTCGTGGGGAGGTGAGGGAAGGGGGGGGGGGGTCGGGGGATGACCCCGAGAGTATTCTCCGTATTTCAGCACTGTGCCAACAGCAGAAAAGGATCTGAACCCGGTAGCTCACAGTCTGGGACAGTATTAGTGAGTCGGCACAGGTCATTTTCGTAATATGGCCTGCCCTTCTGCTGCTAATGGCCTGCTGCACTGGTGTCAAGAATGAAGCTGTTAGGGTGGCGGTATGACCAGGACAGTGTCAGAAGGATCGGCGATCTGTGAGGTTAACCGACGATGACTACGATCTTGAAGGTGTGGCTAGGCTGAGGTGTGGACCTCACACTATACGCTCCTCCTCTACAGTAACGACGCTACAAGTACCAAAAGACTTATAAGAACGTGTAGAGTGCGAATCGTCAAACTCGCAACACAGTCAACACACGGGAGCACATCAAAAAGTGATCGCTACGAGTGCTCGCTTGAAACCGTCATGTAGGGTTCTCAAGTATGCGTGACAGCAAATTTTCTCGTAATCCAGAATAGTGGGATCCACAATGGACTGAAAAATCGGCCATTGATTAACGGAGATATTAGAAACTAATAGCTTTTAATTTTAACCCACTCTCCACTGAATTTAGACGCTTAAGAAAAAGGGAAGTTATTTCTCAAACACAAATCTTACATTTTATGTTCGATAACCCCATCAACTCTGTTCATCTACTTATACATCTGCATCCATACTCTGCAAACCACTTTGAAGTGCATGGCAGAGGGTACCTCCTAATGTATCAGTTATCAGGGCTTCTTCACATTCCAGTCACATATGGAGCTTGGGCATGATTGTTTAAATTACCTCTGTGCGTCCTGTAAGTCTGCTAATTTCATCCTCACGACACCTGTGAGAGCGATAAGTGGTGGGTTGTAGTATATTGCTAGATTCGAGGTGTAGAGCAGCTTCTTGAAACTTTCAGAGTGGCCTTTATCGGAATAGTTGCCGTCTATCTTCAAAGTGTGCCAGTTCAGTTTCTTCATGGATCATAGAAGCACTGAATGTTGGTGTCGCTCTTCTCTACGTGCTTACAATACCTGCTGCCAGTCCTATTTGATACGGCTCCTACACACTAGAGCACTATTCTCGGTATCGTCACATGAGACAATTGTAAACAATCATCTCTGTGGACTGATTCCAACACCCTAGTATTCTACCAATGAACCGAAGCCTTCCACCCGTCTTATCTCCAACTGAGGGCGCATCATCGTTCCGTTTGATGTCCCAAATTGTAACGCCCAGAGATTTGTAGGTATTGACTGGTACCAGCTGTACTCTTTCATTGGTGACTATAATTTTTTATTATCAAGATCCTACTCAATATTTGTGCAGAATTCTTCAGATAGTACATCATTATAGATAACTGCATCATCCACGAAAATTCTAAAACTATTAAATTGCTGCAAGACGATTAATATATAACAGAACCTGTGAGTCCCAATACACTTACATTGTCCACACCAATTTCTCTGCTTTGAAGGTAACACGCTGAGTCCTCCCTAGCAAATAAATCGTCAGTTAAGCCACAAATTTCGCATCATACGCCATATGATCTTACTTTTGGTAATAAGTGTGGTTATGGTACTGAGTCAAATGATTTTATCGAAATTCCGAAATTACTGCATTTATCGTACTGTCTCGATTATGGCTTTAAGGATGTCATGAAGGAAATGTCACTATGTTTGAAATCCATACTGATTGACAATGAGGTCCTTCTATTCAAAGAACCTCATTACCTTTGAGCTCAGAATATGTTCAAGAATCCTATAACAAATGGATGGCAAGGATATTATATGGTAGTTTTGTGAATGACTCCTGCAGCTCCTCTACTTGATGGGTGTCTCCTCGGACTTCTCCCAACAACTGGACATTGTTATTTGTGATAGAGATTTACAATTTATCATTGTGTTATTTGTACGTGGATTTTGGTTAAGAGGGGGGCTAACTTAGTCGCAAATTCGGTGTAGGATCTGATAGAGAGTCCATCAGGCTCTGGAGCCTTGTTCAATTTCAGCTGTTTCTCAACACTAGTGACACTAATTCTACATCTATATCTGCCATTGTCACAAATTGGAGAAATAGCCCACAGTACCATCTCTAAAGAAACATTTCGGAAAACTAATTCAGAGTTTCTGATTTTGTTTTGCTATTCTTAATTGCTGTCATTACCCAGTCTACAAGTGTCTGAACACTAACTTTGGTACCAGCTTTACATAGTACCGGAATTTCCTTGGTTTTGTGAGAGATCCGTCCCATTTTATTACAATAGTCTTAGCCGGAAGCAAATTATGAAAAATCCAGGATGGAATGTGATAATATTACGAAAAGGAAACTTGCAACTTTCCATAGAACGGAAATGCTGAGTTGCAGATAGGCACAACAAAAAACACTCAGAATTAAAGCTTTTGGCCAATAAGGCCTTTGTCAACAATAGATGCCAGACATGCATACACGTTTACCCCCCCCCCCCCCCCGCGCACACATACACACACACAAACGCGCACATGGAAACGCAAGAGCAAACGCAACTCACACACACGACTGCAGTCTCAGGCAACTGAAACCACATTGTGACCAGCAGCACAATCGCATGGTGGGAGTGGCGACTGGGTGTGGGGAGAGGAGGAGCGGCAGGATGGTGGGGTGGTGGACAGTGAAGTGCTACAGGTTAGACAGAGGGCAGCAGAAGGGTGTGGAGGGAGGGGAAGTAGCAGGAAAGTAGAGAAATAAAAAGACTGGGGTGGTGGTAGCATGATGGCTGGGTTGTGTTGGAATGGGAACAGGGCACCTTGCTGGATGGGTGAGGGCAGTGACCAACAAAGGAGGACACCAGGCAGGTTGTGGGAACCTTTGTCAGTCACTGTCCTCACCCATCCAGCAAGGTGCCCTGTTCCCATCCAGCACTACATAACCGTCATTCCACCACGAAATACAGTGTTTATTTAATTATGAGAGTCTTTTTGCTGTGCCTATCTCTGAGTCAGTAGGCTTAGTAGGTTGGACGGAATTTTCTCTCATCAGCCAAATACATTTAGCATGATCCTACATGTAGGGCTACGTTTTGCCTAGCATTCATTGACCAGTTGTCTCTTTTTCTTTAGATGTTTCTTTAAAATGACTGCAGACTGTGGAGTGTCCCTCTTATCATGAACTGCTCTACATACGTACAAAGTGCACAGCTGACTGTTCTTGTAAACCTCAACCACAATTTTTCTACATGTTGTTCTCAAGAGCTAAATATTTCGAGTTTTGTATTCAAATAGGTCACAATTGCTTCTTTATCCTGTTTGCTGAACATATATGTATTCTGCTACTTGTTTTAGTGGCCACTTGCACGTTGTAAATCATGGTCATTGATACTAGTTTCTGTGTGAGCTTCCTCAAAGAGGTATGGTCATTTTGAAACTATCAGGCGCAACATCATGAGTGGGCTCCCCAACAGACTGTTTTAGGTAATCATCAGACAACTCATTTAGAAATGTTTCACCAAAAGTCTTGTCTCCCCAACCCCTTACTTCAAAAAATGGTTCAAATGGCTCTGAGCACTATGGGACTCAACTGCTGTCGTCATCAGTCCCCTAGAACTTAGAACTACTTAAACCTAACTAACCTAAGGACATCACACACATCCATGCCCGAGGCAAGATGCGAACCTGCGACCGTAGCAGTCGCACGGTTCCGGACTGCGCGCCTAGAACCACCCCTTACTGAACTGTCATTTAACCAGTAGATTGTTGCACAATTAACATCTATTTCAACAATGAGAGAGTGACTTGGAAACTTATATAACAGTGCTTTAGCCTCCTGCATAATTTTTGGTTGCATCTGGAGTAGGTCTAGAAGTTGACAGAGGAACCGGATTCCAAATTAATGCCCACCATGATACTGAGTCTTTCCCAGAAAGCCTCACACGCAATTTATGTTTCTGTTTTAGTTGGTACAATTTGTTTGTGACCTGTGGCAAATGCCATACTATCTCAGTGTATATTTTCGATACAGGTTGAAAGTTTTATCAGTGTCTCACTGTTGTCCATTCCGCGTTTTCACCAACTTCCTGTACCGGGTATTATGTGAGCTGTACTGGGGCAGCTTCAAACCCTGGCACGTTGATATCAGTGCTTCGGAAGTTAGTCATTTGAACTCTAATACTCTTGGAAGTATGTGACACTTCTTTGGAATTATTACTGACACTTTCAGGTCCCTATCGTTATCTGGACTGGATGAAGAGTAGTCTAATCTAAAAACATGTACACTCCACACCCAAACAGCTACCTGAGCAGCAGCCTCTGATGTGTACCACACACCTGACCCATTTAGGGTGTCCATAGAGTACTCAACCCCTTGATGCAAGTCCAAGAATTTTCAGGCTGCTTTGTCACAGAACCTTCGAACTCTGAGTCAGTCGTTCCATTCGATTCAGAACGTGGGATGCACGACCAGTTTTGCACTGCAGCAAATTGTGAGTCTCACTGAAATTAGATGAGGCTAGCTTTGTCAACCTTCTCTGCCATATGAATGATCCAAGTGTGGCCGCAGAGCACAGTCAGCAGCTGGTAGCGCGCTGCTCTCCCAGCGGCTGACTTAATGGCCTCTGTAGAATGCTGAATAAGGCTCCCAGCCATACACACTGAGTGCACTTAGTGTTCCCTCACATCGCTTTTTGCATTTCCCTAAGGGATACATTCACTTGCCATACATTTGAACTTCCTGCTGTTAATAGATCCTATCCTTTTATGTTTGCCTCTTCTTGACACAGCACATACCATGTTACTCAACAGCTGAAGTCAGTCTCACTGACACAGTTTCAATTTCAGTGGAAACCTGCACCTCATATTTGTTGGTTATGGTGATGAGTACCACGTGCTGACTCCTCCCCGGTCCCTGCCTCCACCGTCCATGCAGCCTAGTACTACCACTAGCAGACCGCTCACGGCCAAGTGCATGGGCGGCGACAGATCATGTACCTCGTGTAGAAGTGACAGCAAGATATGGTAGTAACTCAGGTACCTGTGGTATATCGGATACATGACTGTTGGTAACTCTCCCGAAACACCCACGCACAGCAGCTTGCAGGCGGCTGACCTTAGCTTATGAACGTCGGCTTACTATTCCCACGTTCGAGGAGAGTGTTCATAGTAGGGCTGCAGTGTGGCTGGTGTAATGTCTTACAGAATAGTAAACAAGTGTCATTAAATTAAGCCTAGAGAATCATTTTTATACTCTGGACCAGTTAAGCTCCAAGTATGACGAGTTACCGTTAATATCTGAAGCAGTCCGTACTGAAATCGATGTTTCCTTTACATCTACATCTACATCTACATCTATACTCCGCGAGCCACCTTACGGTGTGTGGCGGAAGGTACTTATTGTACCACTATCTGATCCCCCCTTCCCTGTTCCATTCACGAATTGTGCGTGGGAAGAACGACTGCTTGTAAGTCTCCGTATTTGCTCTAATTTCTCGGATCTTTTCGTTGTGATCATTACGCGAGATATATGTGGGCGGTAGTAATATGTTGCCCATCTCTTCCCGGAATGTGCTCTCTCGTAATTTCGATAATAAACCTCTCCGTATTGCGTAACGCCTTTCTTGAAGTGTCCGCCACTGGAGCTTGTTCAGCATCTCCGTAACGCTCTCGCGCTGACTAAATGTCCCCATGACGAATCGCGCTGCTTTTCGCTGGATCATGTCTATCTCTTCTATTAATCCAACCTGGTAAGGGTCCCATACTGACGAGCAATACTCAAGAATCGGACGAACAAGCGTTTTGTAAGCTACTTCTTTCGTCGATGAGTCACATTATCTTAGAATTCTTCCTATGAATCTCAACCTGGCGCCTGCTTTTCCCACTATTTGTTTTATGTGATCATTCCACTTCAGATCGCTCCGGATAGTAACTCCTAAGTATTTTACGGTCGTTACCGCTTCCAATGATTTACCACCTATGGCATAATCGTACTGGAATGGATTTCTGCCCCTATGTATGCGCATTATATTACATTTATCTACGTTTAGGGAAAGCTGCCAGCTGTCGCACCATGCATTAATCCTCTGCAGGTCCTCCTGGAGTACGTACGAGTCTTCTGATGTTGCTACTTTCTTGTAGACAACCGTGTCATCTGCAAATAGCCTCACGGAGCTACCGATGTTGTCAACTAAGTCATTTATGTACGAGGGTCAGTCAAAAAGTAATGCCTCCTATTTTTTTTTCTACGTTTAGTTGTCAGGAAATTTAAATGCAATTACATAGGTTGAAAACCACAACATTGAGGATCATTTTGTCATTTTTCAATGTAATCTCCGCCCATCTCTACAGTTTTGGTCCATCTTTGAACAAGGGCATGTATCCCAGCACGGTAAAAATCACAGCTCTGCTTCCTAAGCCATTGACGCACAGATGTTTTGACGGCCTCCTCATCTTCAAAATGAATCCCACGATGAGCTTCTTTTAGTGGCCCGAACAGATGGAAGTCTGATGGTGCCAGGTCAGGGCTGTATGGGGGATGAGGCAAAACTTCCCATCCAATTTTGACAATCTCGTCAGAGGTGTGACGACTGGTGTGTGGTCTTGCATTGTCATGCAAAAGAAGAACATCTGCCATTGATTTTGCTGGGCGAACTCGCTGAAGACGTGCTTTAAGTTTGTTGAGGGTTGTGACGTATTGAACAGAATTTATTGTGCATCCCTGCTCCAAAAAATCAACCAGAATCACACCCTCTGTATCCCAGAAAACTGTTGCCATAACTTTCCCTGCCGATCGCACAGTTTTGAATTTTTTCTTCCTCGGCGAGCTTGTGTGACGCCACTCCATTGACTGCCTCTTTCATTCGGGTTCAAAAAAATGCACCCATGTTTCGTCCCCGGTCACAATTTTTTTCAGAAACTCATCTCCCTCCAAACGGAAGCGCTGCAAGTGTTGGGAGGCTATTGTTTTCCTTGCCTCTTTATTCTGATCGGTTAACATTCTTGGAACCCACCGTGCACAAACTTTTGAGTACCCCAATTGTTTAATAATCGTGATCACACTGCCTTTACTAAGAGAAATAATGCTACACACTTCATCTGCAGTCACCCGACGGTCACCACGAATGATGTCATCAACTTGCTGAATGTTGTGTGGAGTCACTGCACTCACCGGCCTGCCGCTCCGCTTTTCGTCAGTCAACGGTGTTTGCCCTTCAGCTTCCTTACAACGACGAACCCATCGTCTAACAGTGCTGACATCCACTGTCACAACACCATACACCTTCTTCAGTCTTTCATGAATGCGTATGGGCGTTTCACCTTCTGCATTCAAGAATTCAATCACACAACGCTGTCTCAAACGAACATCGATGTCGGCCATCTTACAAACTTCTGCTGTGCTGCCACCTGTTGACAGAGAAAGTTACTACTGCAGTGGATTGCAGAAGAAGGTTTGAGGAATGGCGCCAAATTCAAATTTTTCACTTAACTTAATTTCTTTAAGTAGAAAAAAAATGGGAGGCATTACATTTTGACCGACCCTCGTATATTGTAAACAATAAAGGTCCTATCACACTTCCCTGCGGTACTCCCGAAATTACCTCTACATCTGCAGATTTTGAACCGTTAAGAATGACATGTTGTGTTCTTTCTTCTAGGAAATCCTGAATCCAATCACAAACCTGGTCCGATATTCCGTAAGCTCGTATTTTTTTCACTAAACGTAAGTGCGGAACCGTATCAAATGCCTTCCTGAAGTCCAGGAATACGGCATCAATCTTCTCGCCAGTGTCTACGGCACTGTGAATTTCTTGGGCAAATAGGGCGAGCTGAGTTTCACATGATCTCTGTTTGCGGAATCCATGTTGGTTATGATGAAGGAGATTTGTATTATCTAAGAACGTCATAATACGAGAACACAAAACATGTTCCATTATTCTACAACAGATTGACGTAAGCGAAATAGGCCTATAATTATTCGCATCTGATTTATGACCCTTCTTGAAAATGGGAACGACCTGCGCTTTCTTCCAGTCGCTAGGTACTTTACGTTCTTCCAGCGATCTACGATAAATTGCTGATAGAAAGGGGGCAAGTTCTTTAGCATAATCACTGTAGAATCTTAAGGGTATCTCGTCTGGTCCGGATGCTTTTCCGCTACTAAGTGATAGCAGTTGTTTTTCAATTCCGATATCGTTTATTTCAATATTTTCCATTTTGGCGTCCGTGCGACGGCTGAAGTCAGGGACCGTGTTACGATTTTCCGCAGTGAAACAGTTTCGGAACACTGAATTCAGTATTTCTGCCTTTCTTCGGTCGTCCTCTGTTTCGGTGCCATCGTGGTCAACGAGTGACTGAATAGGGGATTTAGATCCGCTTACCGATTTTACATATGACCAAAACTTTTTAGGGTTCTTGTTTAGATTGTTTGCCAATGTTTTATGTTCGAATTCGTTGAATGCTTCTCTCATTGCTCTCTTTACGCTCTTTTTCGCTTCGTTCAGCTTTTCCTTATCAGCTATGATTCGACTACTCTTAAACCTATGATGAAGCTTTCTTTGTTTCCGTAGTACCTTTCGTACATGATTGTTATACCACGGTGGATCTTTCCCCTCGCTTTGGACCTTAGTCGGTACGAACTTATCTAAGTATCACCTTCTATAAACGCTACTAATCTCCTGCATTTTTTTAGAGACTGTTGTCGAAAACAAAATCAAGATAATAATTACTTTGCGGTGAATGCAGACAATGGAACACGACATGCAACTTACAACAAGCGCTACAAAAGCACTGATTTTCTACGACATACGTAATTCTCATCACTAGTAACTTATTAAAATTCTCAAAAATTTATATTTATTCACGTTGATATACAATGAATGAAGGGATAAACGTATCATTGAATGAGATTGCTACTCCGGAATTTTTATAGAGGATAAATGCTGCTCGTAACGGATGCTATAGCACAAAATTCGTTTCTCATGGCACACAGCGTACGAAAATACGGAATATAGTGCGACACAAACACGAATTTTGATACAGTTAACACGAATAACTTGTTTAAAATTGATATGAAGTGTTGGGACGTGACTTTTAGAGGCGAATTTGTCTGACACATCTGGTTTTACTCCGACACGAAGGAAATAGCGGAAGTTGGCTTGTATACGAAATTATGATTAAGTAGCCAAGGGAACTGCCGGATTCTCCATTTTGCTGGTTTCGTGTCACATTTAGCACTTGCGTGTGAAAGATGAAGTCTGCAACATCAGTACGTCTCTAAAAAAAAAAAGACGTACAGTGTGCAGCCTAATGCAACTAAAGGTGCGTTGGTAACCCTCTTTGAAAATTTTACTATTATCTTCCGTAGACAGATTGCTTTTATCACTGTAAGGGTCTATGGAAGATACTAGGTGATTTTTTTCTACGATCTACAAACACTAGGGGTTGATCAATGAGATGATAAGGAACAAAAATGTTCTAATGATGTCCAGAAACGCATGGTTCCCATGACAGAGACCATTTATTTAATCATACTTTGTTAAAGAAGCTGCAGTGCAATACCACGTAGCCATACTTTAGAATGAATTTTTTCCTCCTAGAGGGTCGTACTGTTTATCGCACGTCATGACCTAACATGCAGGAAATCATGAAGGACGTACCCGAAATGAAGAGACACTAGACACGGAAAAAATGTGACTAAAACTGTCAGTACCAGGCAATGGACCGGCCTGTACTGGGTAAGCCAGACGATCGTGTAGAACATTCTCCATGACGATTGTTACTACCCTTATCAGTTAGAGCGTGTGAAGGGGTTACTAGCGACTGACTTTCCACATCGGCAGCAGTTTTGTCGTCGGTTGCTTCACCAGGCAACAATGATTGCAGGATTTGTGTCATCCATCCTATTCACCGATGAGGCCAGCCTTACGTAGAGTGGCATCTTCAACTTTCATAACAGTCATCGGTGGGATAGTATGCAGAACCCCTGTGGTACGATGACAGCGAATCATCAGCATCGGAGCAGCCGGAATGTGTGGGCTGGGATAATTTGCGATCGTATTTTGGGACCAGTCTTCCTTCCACGTCACCTAACAGGCGGGAACTATCGGCATTTCTTACGGACGTCTTGTTGTAAGAAGTGCCATTGATGATTCTAATGGTTGTGTTATGATGGTGCTCCAGCCCACTTCGCCATTAACGTCCGGATGCATGTCAAACGTGTCTTCCCAGGTTGAAGGATCGGATGAGAGGGTCCAGTTGCATGGCCTGCTCGTTCACTGCATCTCAACCCGTGCGATTTCTGGTTATGAGGCCACCTCAGAAGTACCGTGTACACAGGGGACATTGCATATGTGGAGACACTGGAGCAGCGTATTCGTCCTGCCTATGACGCTGTTCGTATGCAGCCTGGCCGATTTGAACGTGACAGACGGAGCACGCTACTGCGCGTATACACACATGCGTTGAGGCACACGGAAACCATTATCATTACGTGCTGTACCTGTCGCAGCGTGGTACAGCGAGTATTAGGCCGCAGTCTTTGTAACACTGTATGAATAATTTGTGTCTGGTGTGGAAACCATGCGTTTCCAAACATAAATTCATTAGACCTCTTTGTTCCGTATCCTCTCATCGATCAATCCCTAGAGTCTGTATACGGTGGTAAAAACCATCCTGTATACGCTACGTGATGACTAAATGGCATTCGAACTGGAGCTTTCTAGAACACCAAAAGCGATGATACACTGATACCCAATAATGTTGCGAAGTTTGCTCGCAGTATCCTTATGTCTGCAACGTGACACAAAGCAGATACCCGAAAAAGGTCACTCCAGCGTATACCACGCGTGTTATGCTACTGGCAAAGCAGTAGCGTGGGACGTACGTATTGCCTGTCATCCAGGAGCAATGAACAGTACTGAATACAAGTTTGTGTGACCCTTGGACGAGACAGCATTCTGAACAAATGAGATATCACATTATTAAGATTAAATTAGTGCACAATTATTTTACATCATCTATCGCTGTTTTAAAAATAAAAGCTCGATATATTCAAGTAGCAATCTACTGTGTTTGAATATGACCGCCGCCCCACGGCGCCTTCGTGGACGTTTCAGACCACCAGATAAGACTGCCGTGATTAAATAAAATAGCACCAAATGAACCCCGTGGACCATGAGGTGTTTTCAGTTGTAACGGATCAAACACTTACCTGAGTTGTCGGTTGTTGAAGTATGCAAGGTGACTCCGGTATAGGATTCTGAAAAAGAAATTCGCAAAAATCTCATCAAAAAAATTTAACTTATTGTTCATTATTTCACAATAAATTGTTATCCATTATCATACTCAGACTCCTATGAATCGAACTAAGTAAAATTCTTACCTGTAACAGGAACTGGGTGACAGTAGCCAGTAAATATGGCCACCGCCACAAAAATGCGGATGGACCAACTAAAGCTTCTGCAGAACATGGTGGAAGGACGAAGGTGTCGAGTCAAGTAAGGAACTTTTCTCTCAAAATAACTTCACCAAACTTGCAGTCTGCTGAACAACCTGAAATTTTACGAACAAGTGTAACCACAAAACACATTTTTTGCCACTACCTGTATATTAAATAAAGTAGCGCAAATTAATTTGGATCACACCATTTTACAAGGTGGATGCCACTCCGTTGTTCCGAATATACAGTGTGATTCACGAAGAGATGCAAATATTTTAATATGTTATTCTACAAGTAAAACTAAAGAAAAATGTTCGAATAAACATAGATCAGCAAATGCTTAGTTACCAAGTTACGGCTAATAAAAGATTTTGCCTGAACTTTAGCAACTTTGCTAATATGAAGCCATCGCAAAACTGAACGGGGTTACAGTAAACCACGATTTCCATTTATTTTGTGGTTATTGGTCTGGTGAATGTAATAAATCATGCCCCTCATGTGTATCTGCAGTAGTTTTCCAGAACATCCAAAGAAGCAAATAAGTAGTTTCATAAAATTTTTAATTTATTACTTGCCCCAATTTTGTTTTTTTTTTTTTAATTCCAGACAACCGCCCAAAGTTTTCAACAGAAGTTGCAGAGAAATTAATTTTGGAAAAAATGATGGTAATAATGGTAATAACGTTAACTGAATCTGTGTG
This sequence comes from Schistocerca piceifrons, assembly GCF_021461385.2. Classification (NCBI taxonomy): domain Eukaryota; kingdom Metazoa; phylum Arthropoda; class Insecta; order Orthoptera; family Acrididae; genus Schistocerca; species Schistocerca piceifrons. The sequence goes on along the minus strand of NC_060148.1, from coordinate 137,913,635 downwards.
AACGTGTCAGATTATCTGCTTCTTTTAGTGTCATAGCACACGTGAATTCATCTTAAACCAGAAAAAACAAAGCTCACTGTGAAGGGAATTGTACAGAGTATATACATTCACAATAAATGTTAAAAAATGTCTCCACTGAATTCAATGCATTTAGCTGCACTTGTATGAACAGATTTCGTTGCTCGTTTCAGTTTCACGGAGTTGTTCTAAATTTCGTCTGTTGCACTCACAACGCGAGCAAGCAATGCCTCACGTCTATTGACTCTGTCCTCACAAACTATGTCTTCACTCATCCCCATACACAAAAATGCATTGGTGTTAAATCGGTCGATCTGAGTGGCCACAGACGTGTAGCACTTCGACCAATCTATATCTGGGGAATATGTGCTTTTAAATGTATAGTGACGGGTTGGGGGAATGTGGAGGCGCGCGGTCGTGTCGGAAATGCATTTGCAATCGCGTAGCAAGTGGAAGATCATCCCTGAAGGTATTGTAAGTACTTCTCGCCAGTTAGACGTCCTGGGAAAATGTTTTATTAGATTCACCACATCAATAACAACAAAATGAAAGGAAACAGTGCTTTATTTTAAACTTGTACAGTTTCGCGATGGCTTCATATTAGCTAAGGAGCTAAATTTCAGGCAAAATCTTTTGTTAGCCGTAACTCCGTAACGAAATTTTTGCGTAACTCTCTTTATATGAATTTTTTTCTTTAGTTTTACTTGTAGAATAACATATTAAAATACTTGCATATCCTCGTTAATCAACCTGTATACTGGCTGATCAGCTGAACTGTTTACGTCAAAAACTTTTGAAAGCATTTAAGAGATCGTTATGATGTTTGCACCTGATTAAATGAGAGAGACTGCTGTATGAGCGACGTATAGTCCATTGTCATACTCATATTCATTGCAGGAGACGGGGATCAACTTCTCTTTTTCAAATGAAGCTATAGTACACTACCGGCCATTAAAATTGCTACACCAAGAAGAAATGCAGATGATAAACGGGTATTCATTGGACAAATGTATTATACCAGAACTGACATGTGATTACATTTTCACGCAATATTGGTGCATACATCCTGGGAAATCAGTACCCAGAACAACCACCTCTGGCCGTAATAACGGCCTTGATACGCCTGGGCATTGAGTCATACACAGCTCGGATGGCGTGTACAGGAACAGCGACCCATGCAGCTTCAACACGATACCACAGTTCATCAAGAGTAGTGACTGGCGTATTGTGGCGGGCCAGTTGCTTGGCCACCATTGACCAGACGTTTCCAGTTGGTGAGAGATCTGGAGAAAGGCCAGGGCAGCACTCAAACATTTTCTGTATCCAGAAAGGCCCGTACATTACCTCCAACATGCGGTCGTTCATTATCCTTCTGAAATGTAGTGTTTCGCAGGGATCGAATGAAGGGTATAGCCATGGGTCGTAACACACCTGAAATGTAACGTCCAGTGTTCAAAGTGCCGTCAGTGCGAACAAGAGGTGACCAAGACGTGTAACCAATAGCACCCCATACCATTACGCTGGGTGATACGCCAGTATGGCGATGACGAATACACGCTCCGAATGTGCGTTCACCGCGATGTCGCCAAACACGGATGAGACCATCATGATGCTGTAAACAGAACGTGGATTCGTCAGAAAAAGTGACATTGTTGCCATTCGTGCACCCAGGTTCGTCGCTGAGTACACCATCGCAGGCACTCCTGTCTGTGATGCAGCGCCAAGGGTAACCGCAGCCATGATTTCTGAGCTAAGAGCCCATGCTGAGTCATGTGAAGTTAGCACCCCTTTTTCGAGATATATACATTTTTTTCATAGTTCTTGATAGATGTGCCATAGTTCTAGAGTTCTTTGTACAACATTTCAATAGTTCTACAGAATTTAGCGAAGAAAGCAACAATATTCGAAAAAATTATCGTATCGAAAATATTCTTTGTCAATTTTCGCAAATTGTAAATAAGTACAACAGTTCTGAGCACAGTCCTGAACAGAACTCCAAGAGTTCTATCGAAAATCTAAATAACATATTTTTGTGCAGCTAATAGTTTACTAGATAACTGCAATTTAAAGAGAAAATCTTTTCACTTACTGTGAAGTTGACACACTTTTTTTCAGAAATGTATATTTTTTTTCAGAGTTCTTGATAGATATGGCATAGTTCGAGAGTTCTTTGTACAAAATTTGAATAGTTCTGCAGAATTTAACGAAGAAAACAACAATACTAGAAAAAATTTTCGTATCGGAAACATTCTTTGTCAATGTTGGCAAAAAGTAAATTATTACAACAGTTCTGAACAGAACACCAAGAGCTCCATCGAAAATCCTGATAACATCTTTTAGCGCTGATGATAGTTTATACAGTAACTGCTTTGATGTTAGACCCACTATCTCCACAGAAAAAAATAAATTTGTACAACAGTTTTGATGAACAGTTCTGGATAACACCGCAAGACTCCTATCGATAATCATAATAACAATTTTTGTGGTTATAATAGTTTGTAAGGGAATTGATTAATTGTGGGCTGACTCACTCTACAAAAAAATTATGTCTATTCTTACGTTCTGATGACAGCTCTGGATAGCATTGTAAGAGTTCTATCGAAAATACTAGTAACATATTCCGTGCAGATAATTGTTTATGTAGTAACTACATTTAATAAGGAATGCTTATGAGCCTTTCCCGTGAGGTTTACACCCCTTTTACGAGAAATATAATATTTTTCATAGTTCTTGATACGCATGCAATGGTTCTAGATTTCCCTGCAGCCCGCATCTCGTGGTCGTGCGGTAGCGTTCTCGCTTCCCACGCCCGGGTTCCCGGGTTCGATTCCCGGCGCGGTCAGGGATTTTCTCTGCCTCGTGATGGCTGGGTGTTGTGTGCTGTCCTTAGGTTAGTTAGGTTAAAGTAGGTCTAAGTTCTAGGGGACTTATGACCACAGCAGTTGAGTCCCATAGTGCTAAGAGCCATTTGCCATTTCCCTGCTCAAAACACGAATAGTTCTGCAGAATTTCGAGAAGAAAACAATAACTCAGCAAAATTTTGATATGGTAAAAAATTATTTGTCAGTTTGGGAAAAATAAATTTGTATAACAGTTCTGTTGGCAGTTCTGGATAGCACCCAAAGAGTTGTATTGAACATGATAAGAACATTTTTGTGGCGATAATAGTTTATACGATAATTGTTTTAGTCTGATACTCACTTTCTCTACGAAAGCAAAATTCGTAGAATAGTTCAGACGACAGTTCTGAATAGCACCCACAGAGTTCTACCAAAAACTGTAACAACATTTTTTGTGACGATGACATTATATGAGATAATTAATGTGGGGCTCACTTTTGTAATGTAAAACTAATAAATTCGTATAAAAGGTCTGATTTAATTTCTTAATAGGACCCTAAGAGTTCTACCGAAAACTGTAATAACTTTTTTGTGGGGATAACAGTTAATGAGATAATATCATTTAAGAGAGACCCACTTGGTCTACATTATACCTCATAACATTTTTTTGGTGCCAGTAGGTTATGAAACAGATTGTGTGTTCTCTCTGCAGTGGGGTGCGCCGATGTGAAACTTAGTGGCAGATAAAGCTGTGTGCCGGACCGGGTCTCTAACCCCAGGCTGTGACAAAGGAATATTGTCACAATATCCTTTCTTCCAGGAGTGCTACTTCTGCAACTTTCGTAGGACAACTTCTGCGAAATTGGGAACGCAGGAGATGAGGTACTGCTGGAAGTGCAGCTATGAGGACGGATCGTAAATTCTCACTTTTATTTTGGAAAACCGTAAACCAAAAATCCGGATATATATTCTACTAAATACAAAAAGTCTAAATGTTCAGCACTGTACAAATGCCAGTACACCTTCTTAAGACTGACTGTAGTAACTGTAGGTGGAAGCTTAGATGATTCAGAGAGAGAAGGCTCGTCAGTGCAAAACAAACAGACGGCTGAGAGAGCAGATACATTCACACGCGCCACTAACCAGATGGTGTCACACCTGTCGAGAAGCGCACCAGAGGTACAATGAGCTGTGGTGGAGTGCTGTTTTCGTGGTTACTTTGCAACTTACTTGATGGGTACCAATACACCGTTATATTAAGGTACAATACTTGAGAAACAGTGTCATTCACACACACTGAGTTCGTTATCACTCAGTACTAGACTAAATTACCGGCCTAGTGATAAACATCCTATGTACCTCACCGACTACATATCTGCGTGTTATAAGAAAAAAAGATAAAAATACCAAGACACAAAATAAGAATCCGGATAAACCGGAAATCCGGATTAGTGAGGACCAAATAAACAAGATTCTTGTTTAGAAATTTCGAACTCCTTATTAACGTCAATACTGTATCCCCTCAACATAATAACACCTCTATCAGTCATGTACTGAATTAGGATTTAAACATACTACTTAGATCATTTGTACAATATATTCATTTAAATATACTTCCATTCCTATACATTGTAAAGACTTGACTTTCGCTGTACTGTAACTCATGAAACTTCTACACTTCCTTTCTAACTAGACTAAATGTTTGCTACAATACTAACGACAGATATTTCAAATTTATTCGTTTGCACACAGCACATGTTTTTATGTGTCCTAGCGTCTGGTGATGTTGCCACCTAACTTTCGTTCATGAGGGTGCTGGGCAATATTTAGCTGTTATTGGGTCCTGGATGTCATGAGATCTCCAAGCAATTACCGTTTTACGTAATAAAATTCTTCTGGTTCTTCCTGATTCGAAAAAGATACACTTCATGTACAGTAGACTACCTCGTCATTCTCGTGCTTAAATGTCATTTCGTTTAATTTGGGCGCCGCAGTTTCCGTAGAACCTCGTTTATGCAATATCTTTGAAGAACCTGTCGACTGTCGTATGTGCAGGAAAAATGTTTACATAGCATAAAACAAAATCAGAATGCGTTTCAACAGTGGCAATATGTTTTAATGGTGGAGTAAAAATGGTTCAAATGCATCTGAGCATTATGGGACTTAACTTCAGAGGTCATCAGTCCCCAGGAATTTACAGCTACTTAAACCTAACTAACCTAAGGACACCACACTCATTCATGCCCGAGGCAGGATTCGAACCTGCGACCGAAGCGGTTACGCGGTTCCAGTCTGTAGCGCCTAGAACCGCTCGGCCACTCCGGCCGGCCTGATGGAGTAAAGGTTAAAAACAATGAGCAGAAGAGACATCAAAACTAGGAACAACATGAAAATTGTGCTGGTATGGGCCGACAGGCAACATGTCACATAAACTGAAAAAGCTGCTGAAAGCATGAAAAAGGATGCCAGAATAACAAAGAAAAGAAGCAAAACTAAAGACAATTAAAAGGACATGAAGGATAACAACAAGATTATGGAGCAGGATTGGTTTGCAATGTCGTCGTTGAAAAGAAAATGACATAAAATCTTTAGTTTCGATTTTCTGTAATCAACTTGATAGCATACAGAGCTACTGCTGCCAGTAGCTCATCCACTATTAAAGTTACGTAAACCAAGCTATGGATGAATAATAAAATAGTGCTTGCCTACACACTGAACCACATTATTCAACAATGGATTAAATATTTCAAGCTGCAGTATGTCATATTATGTTCCTAAATTATTAGGAGAAAAAATTGACTCTTAAAATACATTGTTTTTAAAATAATCAAAACATGAAACTGGTAAATATTACTGGTTTGCTGTTTAAACAAGGCAATAATTCAAAGAATAAAATTTGCTTTTTATCTTGTATTTGGAATAGTGTGTAAGTACATTGAACCTAAAACAACAATTACATGTAATTCAGTGTGCAAGAAAAACATCAATATTCACTGCACAACGTATTCCACAGATTTACAATGTATTTCACCTAGAGCTCACAATATACCAATTCTTTGATAAAAGTTTCATTCCTGAATCTGTTAACAGTCTTGCATTACCAAATTTCAAAGTACCAGTAAAAATTACAGGCCGTGATGCACAGGTCCCCTTAATAGCTCTTCTTCAGAAGACACTAAAACCCAGAAAGAAATACATATGTAGGGAATTCAGTAATAAATAAGCATAGAATTTATGAGGTGTGAAACAACTAAGTAAAATAAGTACAAAAAAATATATATGTGAAATTTAGGGCATAAAATGCTCTTATTCTAGTATCTAAAACAGGAGGGCTGTGGTTCCAGAAACAAAGATACTAAGAATTAACATAAGAGCTGTATTTGTAATATTTAGATATCAATTTTTAGCAGTTGCTTACCTTATCAAGCAAAGTTCCTATGTAGGAACTACTTGTTTCGTCTCGTCGGTCTTGCAGCTGCCATTTGAAAATTTTCCTGTCTTGACATATATGAACAGGTGTGGAGAAATTATCGTTTCTTTTGAAACTCTCTGTACATCTTTATACAAGTCATCTTACTGCTTCCAGTAGGTTCTATCGAAGACATATGCTGTTTAGTGTTTGATGGAGCTATTATAATGAATGACACCAATGAGAGTGTACTCTTGATTGTTGACTACGATTTCTTTCGTGATCGTTTGCAACACACATTTCTTCCTTTGATTCGGAGGAAACTGATCTTCAGTTAGTGGGCAAGTTGTTGTACTGGTATCCATCATCAAGTAGCATCCAAATCTCTTCGACTGCTTATCCTTTACATTTCTGACATTTTATGATAGTCTTTAGACCTCCATTCGTTGCATCTACAGCCTCTTGCGTGAAATTATAACCAAGTCTGAATAGCACATACGTATCAACGGAAATATAATGTAGTTTCACATAGGCACGTCATACACGATATCTATTAGTTGCAAATTGGGATATCTGTTAATATTGTCTCGTATAATTCCCCAACGTTCGACTCTGCATTCAGAGACAAAGTTTTTCGAGAGATTACTCCTTCTTTTAGGAATGGTATCACATATAAAATATCAAATCTCTGCTTAAAATGCTGGTAGTTTATAATTTTTTTGTCCAAAACATCCAAAGCCAGATCCAGAAATGGAGCTCTCACCATTTGAATGGTACTTTTGAAATCATCACTGAGTGATATTGCTTGCATGAATAAGGTCATCGAAGAATCGAAACCGCACGTTCCCTTCAAGTTGTAGGTAGCAGATTTGAATTTGCTCGAGGACTCATTTGAGAAAAGTGACAAATTAATGTCTATGGATTTCTTAGTCGAATTCCAGTTTGGGAAATCAGCTAAGTAGTTTTTCTTGCTCTTAGTTTGCATGATCGATGTGACAATGACTTCATTTTGAAGCTTTTTCAGCATAGCACTCTCCTCCATTTAATTGTTACAGGTCTCTCGGTTTTCTTCTGTTTTCGAACCACAGGATGAAATTTCAGTGACATCCCTGGTGAAGTATGGTTCTCGATAGTCTTTTGTGGAATGAAATATATCTTTAGAGTCCAGATTCGGCAGCAAATTATTATCTGAAGAGCGCTGAAAACACACACTATCACTCTTGACTGAGAGACTGTTGTTCTCCGGATTCATAACGAGCTCGAAGTAGGAGAAAATATGTATTCAAAACTATTAAAAATTTTGTTTAACTCTGTCTCATTGCCATCATCGTGTTTGGTCTCACTCCGTAAGGTATTGTTCAGCGTTATCTCAAAATTATCAAGGATATGATTGCTTTTGGGGTTTGTTACCTTCAGCTTCTTATTTTTTTCTCTCCAGTCTTCTTCTTCATGGTAAGGCAATGATGCTTCAGTTGGTTTGTGGTTCACAGCTTGCTCTGAATCTTGTTTTCCGAACATAAATGGCGCTTACAGGTTTGTTTCCTCACGCATCCACTTCAAATGTTGAAAAATGAGTTTGTCTACTCGTAAAAGGCAGCTTGTCAAAGCCCATTCTCTTTAATTTTGAAAATTATCCTTCAGTCGCTGCTGACAAACGAATAGATAGATGAATATGGAAAGAAGGATACATCACAGTTGTCCACAGTGGTATATAGTACATCAACTCTTTCAGCATCTCTGCAGCGTTAGGAATGTTGCACGGATTCACATCAAAGAGATAGCCATCCTTAGTCTGATTCGCAATGACTTCAGCTTGATTGCAGATACGTTTTGCCCTATCAATGCACGCGTTTGCAGTAGATTCCTTAGAGCTCAAAATTGATTCCAAAAGACAGTCATCATTGTTTTCAACATCATCAGTTTTCTTGTCATCATCTTTCTTTTCTTCAATATATGAATGACGTGGACCACCTCTGATAATGTTATCAAGGAGGCGCTGATGTTCCACTGATGAATATTCTTGACTGCACTCATCAATATGAAGATGTTCAATCAACGCAACAACCAAAAGTGAGCACAAAGCACTTTAAATATCACGAAAATCTGTCATCATGTAAATATGGGGCAAAACTCGAAGATAAAATTGTTTGACTTGTGATTTACCTCTTGAGAAGCGTTTCCACCTCGAAATCATGACCATAAAATGGTTTAAATCTGTCCTCAAACAACACAAGGGTAGAATTACTCTTTCATGCAAAACAATATGACTATAACACCTATTCAAATAATCTGTTTAGTCCGAGCAATTGGCTATTGCTCTACAAATGGCAACCAACAAAGCCTTACCAAAAGCAGTTACCATGACTTTTGGTCTTGGAGCTCCAGATCTGACGATTTCCATAAAGGAAAATGACAAGAATGATGTCTCATGCCTAGAGGATATCATCTGATAAGTTGGGCAACTGATTGATGATCAATTGACGATATTTGGATCTTTACTAGTGACGTTTACTTCACAGATGCACATGTACTGATACAGGTATATGTACTTTGACTTAATTTTCACACAGTCAGCCCTGTTTGACAGATCCCCAAATCGTGAAATAACTCGAAATGCAATGCCACCTGTAGCATCTACTGAATCGTATACACTGCTATTGATTTGATGACAATATTTGTGCAACTGACTTTGATCTTTCAGCCTATATGTACAGAAGAATGGTCCAATCCGATTGCGTGAATTTCGTCCCGATGGGTTGTATGTTTTGTGATTTCCAGGTTTTCGACAGGTATACTATTTATTATACCAAATCGTTTGTCCCTTTCCTCTTCTTTAGCCTTTCTCAAGACATCAGCATTTGGTAGATTTGGAGGAATCATGTGTCCGAAAGACATATTTTTCGCTTCATAATTTCGCCAAAGAGCTACAGGCATCTTGTTATCAACCAATTTAGCAGCTACCTGTTGTCTTCTCGTCACGAAGTTGTCTTCTTTTCAGGTGATTTCTATCGTCTGAAAAGCTTGAAGGTCTGCAGTTCAGAGTAATGTCGTTGTCCTTTTTTTGCATCTTCGGAGTAATCCCTTCGAAAGTGGCTCCGCATTCTGTACATCTTCCTTTGATCTTCAAGAAGTACTTTGAACTTGAACTTTCACACACTTTCGCGTATTTGAAAGAAAGGGCACATGGAATTTTGTGATGTTCATAAATTTTATCAGCCATCAAATCGGTCCATTTCCTTAATTCCAGTGTTGAAGGCTTTCCAAGTTTCCTCTTTGTTGGATTTATGGTAAACCATTTTTCTGCTGACAGTAGTAAGTCGAACTGCTTTGTCATGTCCTTGTTGCACGAAGAACCAAAAACATTCCACGACTCATCTTTGCTGTCGTCGTCTGTTTCTTCAACGAAACATTCCAGCCTGAAAGTGTTTCTAACAAAAGTAAGCTGATCATGACGATCTTCTTTAATTGTTATGTAAGTATGTTTGAAGACATTTTCGAGCTGATGTCGGCCATGGCATCGGACAGTTTTTGGCAGACCGGATGAGACGGAGTGAATTGAATGCCTGTATCATCGATTACTTTAAATTCCTCCATGCTGAGAAGACGTTTCAATTGTGGTTGATTGTACATTTTTGTGGGTATTACGGTTCATAAATATCATATACACAACAGCACCGACTGCACAACAGGCACCGACTGCACAAGAGATCTGACTGAATGAGCATAATTGTTATTCCCTTGAGTGTGAGTAGTATTGTTACGTTTAGTCATTGGGGGCAGACCAAGGAGCGAAATGCAGTGTTTGCGGGCGGCTTCACACAATGCGGCGCGCACCACCCAAAGAGTGCAGCTGTTGTTGTCATTAGCTTTGATGCTACCGCGAAAAGCTTTGATGCTACCTCTATTGCAACTGCTACGCTGACGTCACTTGCCGATTGTTTAAAAGACGCAGTTCAAGTGTTCTTTGTTTCCAGATGCAGTGCCACGACTTTTGCATTGTTGCTGTGCTTTGTTTATTATTTTTTGGTCTTGAGAGGTCTCAGGGCCGTATCATAGTTTTCATTATCCTTCCCACGGCCCCATCTGTTCAGATTGATACATGTCGAAATTTTCGGTAAATTACTTTTCTACAATTTGCAGTATTGGCCCCTTCATCGTTAATAGCTTCCCTTCTCCGTATGCTTTTCATTGTTGTGTGATTCTGTAAATTACTTGTCAACCACTGGTAGCACTGGCGCCTTCTCGTTATAGCTTCCTTTCTCTGTATGCCTTTCATTGTTGTATGATTCAGTATCGACGCTAATTTTGATGTTGTTCTGTGACTGTGTATACCTATATATCAGTGAGGTCGAAATGTGAAAGCGGACAACTGGTTTACTAGTACTGGAATGATAATAGAGCTATGAAGGGCTAATTTTTCTTTTGTTGGCACGATGAAGAAAAACAAGCGTGAGATTTCTGTAGAGTTTGCTATCAGTAAAAGAAGGGCTGCCCACAGTTCCTTTTTTGGCTTCCATAAGACTGAGCTCTAGTTTCCTCCGTACCTAAAAAGGGGAAGTGTGTGATCCTGGCATCACGTTTGCATGAAGATAATTCGATAAATGCTGACACTGTAGATAAATGGTAGCCATCCATCGAAAACGTTAGAATAGCGTTAAGTGTGGTAATTTCACAGCGGATAAGCTGAATGCTTTGTACAACGCTGCAATAAATGAGCGCCGCTGGTCATTGGTTATATTTTTGTAATGATCAGTACGGTTGGCTACTATGCACAAGTGATTTATTGTGGCAACAGTAAGAATTGTATCAGAAGGAAAGGGTTCCAGAATCAGCTATGTTATACATTGTTGTTTTCTTCGCTATATTCTCCAGAACTAGTCAAATTTTGTACAAAGAACTCTAGAACTATGCCAAATCTATCAAGAAATCTGAAAAAATATACATTTCAGAAAAAAAGGGTGCCAACTTCACAATAAGTGAAAAGATTTTCTCCTTAAATTACATATATCTTGCAAACTATTAGCTGCACAAAAAAATGTTATTTGGATTTTCGATAGAACTATTGGGGCTATGTTCAGAACTGTCCTCAGAACTGTTGTACGAATTTACTTTTTGCGAAAATCGACAAAAAATTGTTTCTATACCACAATTTTTACGAGTACTGTTGCTTTCTTCTCTAGATTCTGCAGAACTATTGAAATTTTGTGCAAAGAACTCTAGAACAATGATCTATCAAGAACCCTGAAAAAAATATATATTTCTGAAAAAAAGGGTGCCAGCTTCACAGTAAGCGAAAAGATTTTCTCCTTAAATTGCAATTATCTCGTAAACTATCAGCTGCACAAAAAATGTTATTTGGATTTTCGATAGAACTCTTGGAGTTTTGTTCAGAACTGTGCTCAGAACTGTGGTACTTATTTACATTTTGCGAAAATTGACAAAGAATGTTTTCGATACGATAATTCTTTCGAGTATTGTTGTTTTCTTCGTTACATTCTGCAGAACTATTGAAATTTTGTGCAACAAACTCTAGAACTATGGCACATCTAACAAGAACTGTGAAAAAAATTTATATTTATCGAAAAAGGTGTGCTAACTTCACACGACTCCCATTCTGCTGCAAATGTCGTCGAACTGTTTGTGCGGATAGTTGTTGTCTTGCAAAAGTACCCATCTGTTGACTCAGGGGTCGAGACAGGGCTGCACGATCCGTTACAGCCATGCGGATAAGATGCCTGTTATCTCGACTGCTAGTGATACGAGGACGTTGGGATCCAGCACGGCGTTCCGTATTACCCTCCTGAACCCACCGATTCCACATTCTGCTAGCAGTCATTGGATCTCGACCAACGCGAGCAGCAATGTCGCGATACGATAAACCTGAATCGCGATAGGCTACAATCCGGCCTTTATCAAAGTCGGAAACGTGATGGTACGCATTTCTCCTGCTTACACGAGGCATCACAACAACGTTTCACCAGGCAACGCCGGTCAACTGCTGTTTGTGTATGAGGAATCGGTTGGAAACTTTCCTCACGTCAGCACGTTGTAGGTGTCGCCACCGGCGCCTATTTTGTGTGAATACTCTGAAAAGCTAATCATTTGCATATCACCGCATCCTCTTCCTGTCGGTTAAATTTCGCGTCTGTAGCACATCTTCGTGGTGTAGCAATTTTAATGGGCATTAGTGTATATGTCAATACGTGGTGATGTACTGTGCAGAGGGGGAGGAGGATGGGGCTCTTTCAAAAGAGCCATCCCGGCATTTGCCTGGAGTGATTTAGGGAAATCACGGAAAACCTAAATCAGGCTGGCTGGACGCGGGGTTGAAGCGTCGTCCTCCTGAATGCGACTCCGGTGTGCTGAACACTGCGCCACCTCGCTCGGTCGATGATCTGGGCGTGTCTCGCCTACAGCGGTGGCGTTAGCCGGCTAGACGAGCCTTGGGCGGGTAAGGCCTCTCCAGCGGGTACTTCCGAGTGTGGTGC